>NW_022631039.1:293493-586812 GCF_010015895.1 Lontra canadensis | reverse complement strand
GCCGCCACACACCCCAATAAAGCCGGCCTCACGGGAGGCCGCTGCTTGTTCCCTGCCCTGCCTGACTCCCTCAGCCGCAGGCTCTCAAGGGTCTCTTGGGTGGACAGTGGGGCCATCAAGGCAGCAGAGAAAATGGACCAGGATGGCAGGAGGCACAGATGGGGAAGGAGCAGAGGGGGCGGCCTTTATTGGAGCCTCCACCCAGCTCAGGCCCCCCAACCCTGCAGAACGGGCGGCCACAGTAACCTCCTGCCTCCAGAGTCCGCCGGAGGCACTGGCCTCCTTGGAGCCTTGATGGTGCCTGACAGGCTTGGGGAACTCAGCCAGTCCCTGTTCATTATCCTTTCCTCCAGTGTCCTCCTGGCTCCCCTGCTCGCCTTCTCCCCTTGCTTGACCCACCCTTCCCTGAACAGTCAGCGGCACCTGTCGTGGGGCCCCGTGGGGGGGATGGTACATTAGAGTCACTCGGCCAGCTAGTGTGCGATGCCAGGCACTGGGTGAGCTTCATATACGTTGGAGGCGTCTCCTTCACCCTGGAGGGTAATGAATGGTCCCGGCGCAGATCACGAGGTCCACAGACAGGCAGTGTGCAAGGGGTGGGGGGGCTGCCCCCCCCCCCCCCGGTTGCGGTCAAGGACTTACCTTTACTCTGCAAGGGCCCGAGGCCAGGTCTGGCACACAGTAAATGTTCAATAGCAGTGAGTCCCAGAAGAGGCCAGCAGAGAGACCTCTTCTACATGGATGTCACCAAAATCCTCATAAGAAATGTCTGACATTTATGTTTCATTAACAACAGAGCTAAACCCA
The DNA here is from genome assembly GCF_010015895.1 of Lontra canadensis. NCBI lineage: Eukaryota > Metazoa > Chordata > Mammalia > Carnivora > Mustelidae > Lontra > Lontra canadensis. The sequence continues at coordinate 586,005 of NW_022631039.1, read as the reverse complement.
AGGAAGAATGAATAACCCCTCCCAAGTGTTTCTTGGGAGCAATGGAAACAGTTTGTAAACTGAACAGTTAAAACTTCAGCAGTGCGGACACCACACCGCATTCCAAAAGGGGCCAAAGCCATGGCTCACAGAATGTTGGCTCCCCAAGTGTGGTTCCTCTTTCAATTCCTCCTCCTCATTTGGGAGTTTGTTAAAAAATGCGAACTCTGAGGCTTGAGACCTACGAAATCAGATTCTAGGTGGGGGCGCAGCTAGGCCTTCAGGTGATTCTGATGCACGTTCAGGTTTGAGAATCACTGATCTCTAGAATCTTGTTACCTAAAGTCACCACAGGTCACCATCTCTCCCAGGTCCCAGCTTGACCTGATCTAGAATCTGCATTTTAACAAACCCCCCAGATACTGGTTGTACACATTAGAGTCAAAGTGCTGATCTAATTAGACCTGAGAAGGTTTAATATCTAGTCTCAGAAATGAAGGAGGGACTAATGTACATCAAACAACAGACAGGATTTTAATTATTTTAATAATGACTGGAATGCATACGGAACGCATACGACACAGGGAGCAGTTCCTGCCCTACACCTCCATCAGTAGGACACACCGCAACCTGAGTGGGAACTCTGTTCTCAGACAATCCTATCAAAAGTTTCTCCTTAACTGGAATCAGCCCCCCAGGGCTTCCCACCTGTGAGCCCAGCCACATGCCCTCCAACCTGACCAGAGGAATGAGCCTCTCCTGGGTCAGGGAGAGCAAGAGTTTGTATGGCTTTTCTCCAGACTGCCCATACGTGATTGAGTTACTCCCCTTGTCTGCCTCTTTCCATTCTGCCAACAATTTACACCAAAGTAGGACTTCGGACTGGTTCCCATTGCTGCTGTAACAAATTACCCTCATAGTGGAATAAAACAGCATAAACATTATCTAATAATTGTTGAGGTTAGAGTCTGAAATGCGTTTATACTGAGACAGAATCAAGTGACAACAAGCATTTGGGAGAATCTATTTCTTTGCCTCTCCCAGTTTCTAGAAGCCATCTGCATTCGTTGGCTTGTGGCCCTTTCCTTCATCTCTGAGGCCAATGGTACAAATCTTCAAATCCCTTTGCTTCCTTTGTTACATCCTCTGACTGACCTTTCTGCCCCCCTCTTATAAAGACCCATGTGATTACACTGGATCCACCTGGATAAAGCAAGATAATCGCTTCATCTCAAGATCCTTGACTTAATCACATCTGCAAAGTTCCTTTTACCATGTTAGGTAACATATTCACAAGTTTGGGGGATCATTGTTCAGTTTACTATATTTTGTTGTCTGGCTCTCAAAGACTAATAATCCATCCACGGGCCACACATTCACTCCATCCCATGACACCCCACCCCTCGCCAAAGTTTTAGCCCCTTAAACATCAGCACAAGTTCTAAATCTTGTCAGCTCAGAAGTCCCACATCTCATTATCTAAATCATCTGAATTAGGTATGAGAGACTGGATATGATCCTCCGGGGGCAAAATTCCTTCTTATCCATGAACCTGAGACTCTCATGTGACTGTGGTGTGGATTAGGGTTCACCCAAACAAATGATATAATCCCAGAATGCAGGGTCTGTCTAGGCATAGGATGACACTTAGAGGCATTTCAATTTATGTATTTTTTTAAAAGATTTTTATTTATTTGACAGAGAGAGATCACAAGTAGGCAGGGAGGCAGGCAGAGAGAGAGGAGGAAGCAGGCTCCCTGCTGAGCAGAGAGCCCGGTGCGGGGCTGGATCCCAGGACCGAAGGCAGAGGTTTAACCTACTGAGCCACCCAGGCGCCCCTCAATTTATATATTTTTAAAGACTTTATTTATTTATTTTAGACAGCACAAGTGGGGTGGGGAGGGGCGAGGAGCAAAGGGAGAGGGAGAAGAAGACTCTGCACTGACCATAGAGTCCCATATGGGCCTCGATCGCAGGATCTTGAGGTCGTGACCTGAGCCAAAATCAAGAGTAGGACACTTAACAGACTGAGCCACCCAGGTGCCCCAAGGATTTCAGTTTTAAAAGGAAGAAAACGGAAGGGAAAAAGGAATCCCTGGTTCCAAGCAATTTTGAAATCCAACCTAGGAAATTCCACTAGGTTTCAAGGCCCGGGAATACAGGTTTCCCTGGTGTCTGAAAGTACAGTGTTCCTTTGAAAGTTTTTACAAGCCAAAATGGTATAAAGTAAAAAAGCAATTATCGTTAATTTAATATGGGAACATTTTGAGCATCCCCAGAACCTCTCCTGGGCTGTCCTTGTACCTTCCGACGCGTTTTGCTTAGATGCACAAAACAACTCAAGCTGAAGCACAGGTGTTCGAAGCTCTTGGTGGCGGGACGCCGGGAGGCCGGGTGTGGTTCCCGGGCAAGACGCTAGGTGGCGCCGCCCTCGCGGCCGGGGGTGCGCGCGGCCGCTAGGAAGGCTCGCGGCTAAACAACGCCGATTTTGCTTTCTTGACTTTTTTAAAGCAAAAATCTTCGGATTCCTTTTGGTTAGTGAAAACGGGTGCTTATGTAGAGCTCTCATAAAGGGGAAGTGGCATAAGGCAAACTTCTGAAAAATAAAGGATTCCTGCAATCCTCCCTCCGCCCTCCGGACCTGCACCACCCCCCCCACCGCCCCGCAGAGCCATCAGCCCCCCTCCCCCACCACCACCAAGGGCAGCACATCTTTACAGCTGAGTGACACGTGATCATATCGGCCTGTTTCCTGCTTGTCCAGTTTTGAGGATACTCGGAAAGCCTTCTTCAGTGTCCTCCTCTCCCTTCCACTTGTCCTTGCCAGCAGTGTTTCTGCTGACATAATACCCTTAAGAGCTTGGCCGGTCTCCTATGAATGTCACGGGGTTCCCTTGGTGAGTCAAGAGATTCCTCTACAGATCCTTCGAGATAATGCCATTTCTATTCCTGGCTTCTGCTGAGAGAGCTGAGGGGAGCCCTGGTCCTGCACAGAGCGCTCCCAACAACAACGTACTCGGAGCTTTTGATCTCTTCCAGGCACTAGCAAAAGGTTGTCCGACCACAACCTAGCCTCTCTCTCCAACCCATGCTTTCTGACAGTGCTTCTCCTAATTTTAACATCTTTTGAAATCTGGATAGCCTGAGAATTTCCCAAATTATCAAGTCCTGGTTTCTTTTTGCTTCACAGTCCTTACCTCAATTTATCTCTATTCCATACTCTCAGCTTTAAGGGATGATGAGAAAGCAAGCTCCTGGCAAAAGGAATGAGCTTGTCTTACTGGCTTTTGTACTATACTTCCACCATCCCTTGGGGCTTGGGGCAGGCCTTCACTAGGCCTGCTGTCTTCTGAACAAAATCAAGGTCTATAAACTGGGGGTTGGGGGGCTTGGGGGGGATGGATGGTTGTGAGTTTAGCAGCCAATTATGTCCAGAATATTTGATTACTGTCCTATTGAATAACCAAAATTGCACTGACACCTACCGCAAAACTGGTAGACTCAAAGTCAACAAAACTCCAGAGGTATGTTCTTCTTCTTCTTTTTTTTTTTTTAAAGATTTTATTTATTTATTTGAAAGAGAGATAGTGAGAGAGAGAGAGAGTACAAGCAGGGTGGAGGGATACAGAGAGAGGGAGAAACAGGCTCTGGGAGCCCCTTGTGGGGCTCCATCCCAGGACCCTAGGATCATGACCTAAGCTGAAGGCAGACACTTAATAACTGAGCCACCCAGGTGCCCCTCATTCCTTTTTAAAAAAATAATAGTTTTATTGAGATGTAATTCACATGCCACAAGATACACCCTTTTTAAAAAATTATTTTAGAGAGAAAGAGAGCACATGTGTGGATGCTTGTGGGGAGGGGCAGAGGGAGAAAATTTTCAAGCAGACTTCCTGCTGAGCATGGAGCCCCAGATGGGGCTCCATTTCACAACCCATGAGATCATGACCTGAGCTGAAACCAAGAATTGGTCGTTTAACTAGGCACCCCAAGACATACCCTTTTATGGGTTCAGTTTAGTGACTTTTAGTGTGTTCACAGAATTGTGTGGGCATCACCACAACAAGTTTTAGAACACTTCATCATCCAAAAAGAAGCCCACAAGAAACTTTTGTGTTTCAAAGGAAGTAAAAGACATTCATAGAATGGGAGAAAATATTTGTAAATCATATACCTGATAAAGGTCTAGTATCCAGAATATAAATGAACTTTTACAACTAAACAATGAATTGTATACTATTTTAAATTTTATTTAATTAAATTGAAAATGGGCAAAATATCTGGATAAATATTTCTCCAAAGAACATATAAAAATGGCCAATAGGCACACTAAACAATGTTCAACATGATTGATCATTAGGGAAATGCAAATCAAAATCAAAATGAAATATCACTTCATTCCCACTAGGATGTGAGTTAATTTTTGTATATAGTGTAAGGAAAAGGTCCAACTTCATTCTTCCCATAAGAAAATCTGTTTGTCTCAGTACCATTTGTTGAAAAGATTGTTTATACCCAATTAAGTCATCTTGGCACCCTAGTCAAAAAGTAGTTGACCAATATAGAGGGATGAATTGCATGATATGTGGATTATACCTCAAAAAAACTGATATCCCTCTAAAATAATCCACTATTATCATATTTTACTTTTTAAGTTTTTATTTAAATTCTAGTTAGTTAACATATAGTACAATCTTGGCTTCAGGAATAGAATTCAGTGATTCATCACTGACACCACCAGTGCTCAAATGACTATTATTTTAAACAAATAAGAGCTTTCTACATGGGTCAAATGCTCTGCTGAATGCTTTAAGTTTGCTGAGATTTTGTGGGATTCATGTTCTTCCCTTTCTTGATAGCTTTCTCATTCTTCCAGCCTCACCAGTAGGCTCACCAGCATTCTGCTCACCACCAGCCACCACATTACATACAGAAATTCTACACACTTAACACCTTGTTCTCAGTAACCCCCATCTCTTACCAACTCCTGTGGCTGTCTGAATGTGCAAGACTGGGCCTATAATTTTAGTTTGCCAAACATTCAGCTTTTTACTTGTCCTTGTTCAGCTTTCCCTTACCTCCACCATGACAACTAAACTGAAGCTTTCACATCTTCTTCAACCTCCCAACCTGATGTGAACATCTCCCCCAAGACCCTGGAAACCACTAATCTACTTTCTGTCTCTGTGGGCTTGTCTACTTGATATTTCATATACATGGAATCGTATAATATGTGGCCTTTCATGGCACATGGCTTCTTTCACTCAGAATAATGTTTTCAAGGTTCATCCACATTGTAGCATGTATCAGAATTTCATTCCTTTTTATGGCTGAATAATAATCAATTATATGCACATACCATATTTTGTTTAATGATTAGTGATTGACATTTGGATAGTTTCCACTTTTTGGATATTATGGATGGTGCCACGAAGAATGTACAAGTTTAACAAAAACCTCTTAATAACTAAATTCCCTTCAGTCTTACTTGACCTCTCTGATGTTCTAGACAGTGCTGACCATTCCTTCAAGAAATCCCTTACTTTTAAAATTTTATTTATTTAGTTGAGAGAGAGAGAGCAAGAGCAGAGCGGAGGGGCAGAGGGAGAAGCAGACTTCCTGCTGAGCAGGGAGCCTGAAGAGTGGCTCAATCCCAGGACCTTGGGATCATGACCTGAGCTGAAGGCAAACGCTTAATGACTGAGCCACTCAGGTGCCCCAGGAATCCTTTTTAAAAAATTAAATACAATACCCCACAGTTTTAAAAGTAATAGTAACGGGTGCCTGGGTGGCTCAGTGGGTTAAAGCCTCTACGTTCAGCTCAGGTCATGATCCCAGGGTCCTGGGATCGAGCCCTGCATTGGGCTCTCTGCTCAGCAGGGAGCCTGCTTCCTCCTCTCTCTCTCTGCCTGTCTCTCAGCCTACTTGTGATCTCTGTCCATCAAATAAAAAAATAAAAAAAAGTAATAGTAACATATTTTTTAAAAGATTTTATTTATTTATTTGACAGAGAGAGAGCACAAGTAGGCAGAGGGGCAGGCAGAGAGAGAGGGGGAAGCAGGCTCTCTGCTGAGCAGAGCCTGATGTGGGGCTCGATCCCAGGATCCTGAGATCATGACCTGAGCCGAAGGCAGAGGCTTAACCCACTGAGCCACCCAGGCTCCCCAATAGTAACATATTTTTAAGAGATATTATTTATCTGAGAGAGAGCAAGCATGAGAGCACAGGCAGAGGGAGGGACAGAGGAAGAGGGAGAAGCAGACTTCACAGTGAGTGTGGAGACCAACAGAGGACTCGATCCCAGGACCCTGAGATCACAACCTGAACCAAAGGCAGGTGCTTAACTGACTCAGCCACCCAGGCGCCCAATTCCTCACAACTGGAGTGAACTCTTAAAGAAAAAAAAATGCCTCTGGGCACTTTTTCAAGGATGGGAGGAGAAAATTTAATTCTGTATTTGCTGTAATGTTCTGCTAATCTTGAAAAAAATGTATGATGTCACAGAGCTTTTAATTTTAAATTTTGATTTTCTCAAAGCAGGATTACAGTATAAACACACATATTTTAAAACATTAAGAGGCAAAAGACCACATACATAATTCCCTTTATGTAAAACACCTGGAATAGCCAAATTTACGGAGACAAAAAATAGATTAGTAGTTGCTTAGGACTAGATTGGTGGGACAGAAGGGTAGAAAGCAAAGAGCATAGAGTTTTCTTTTAAGGTGATGAAAATGTTCCAAACTTAAAAAAAAAATTTGTTCCAAACTCAATCACAATAATGGTCACACACACCTGGGAATATACTAAAAACTATTGCATTGTACACTGTAAGTGGATGAATTATGAGGTATTTTAATTATATCTCAATGAAAGTGTTTTTTAAAAAAATAAACATTAGGATGCTCTCTTTGCTGAATCCACTGTGAGAATGAAGACATTTTCAGTAACCAGACTGCCCACATTTTAGAAAATGTCATCCCTCTGATGGGACAGTTATCGTGAAAACCCCAGAAGACTCCTGTGGAGGGATGTCATCTGTGTAGAAATCAGCTTCCTTGGAAGGAAAGTGAGAGGCTCTGGATTGACAAACAGAGAGGAACTGGTGACCGTTCATGTGGTCGGTAGTCAAATATAGCACATGAGCAAGAGTGTTCCACTGGGTTTCCATTAGGGTGAGGTCTGTGTATGCTCATTTCCCCCATTTATGCCTTTATTATGGAGAGCAGTTCTCTTGTTAAAATCTGAAAATTCTTGGATGAAAAAAAATCCATTTGCTGGTTCAAATGAGGCCAGGTGTTTCTCGGTCCCTGTCCCAAGCCCAGAAAGTAACTGGCATTGAACTTGTACAAATTCACCTTCTTTGATTCAGCAAGCTACAACAGTTAATCCCAAGGACATGAGAAAATTTTAGATGATGTCTGTCTTTGAAAAAGGAACTCAAGAAGATCTGAGGTTTTCCACCTAGAGTAACAAGATGCCAAATGAGTTCCAAGACCTATGTGAGATATTGTTTAAATGCAATGAAATTTATCTATTGGGGAAAAAAAAATAGGAAGTCTTGCGCTCCTGGGTGGCTCAATCAGTTGAGATCTGCCTTTGCTTGGGTGCACAGAGGGAGGATGGAAGGGAAGCCCGGAAAAGTAGCTTAAGACAGACAGACGTACAGTCCTACGGCAAAGTGACTCCATGCTTCAGATGTACAATAGCCGTGAATGAACACAAAAGGAGAAAGACCCCGAAAGATCTCGTCAAGATCCGAGTGAGGGAGACCTCTTTGCGAACCAGACACAAGCAGAAAGTGAGACTGGGGAGCCACAGGGCCTGCCTCTGGCTCATGGGCAGAGGTCCTGGCTGAAGGGCTCCGTGTTCCCTTCCCTGGGGTGGCAGGAAGTAAAAGCGCCCATGGGCACAACCCCCCGGAGAGCCCTCAAGATGCCCGGTAAAGGGGAAGATGAACAGACCCTCCAGCCTGCCGTCCCTGCCGAGCACAGACCCGGGCAATGTCTCCCCCGTGAGCACGGGCTCAGGAGCCTCCTGAGGACTGTATGCTGAGGTGTCGATGGGGAACGTGAAAGATGGAAACAGCCTAAATGCTGAGTAGGCTAAGGGCACAATCCGTGGCGGCGTGTTCACACAGGGGAATCCTCTCCAGCAATTCCATGTATGAGCTGGAGCTACCTCTAGCTGGCACTTCAGATCTGGCCAAAGCGTGACTCGTGGCCACGTGGGGCTTCCTGGGGTGGGAGAGCGCATCGTCTCCCAGGGAGGGATGCTGCTGCCGGCGACTGGCTCTTCGTCTACCACAGGTACTCAAATGAGCAAGGTCACTCCACTGCGGCCAGTGTCAGGGATAAGTCAGGGAGATGTGAGAAGGTGACCGGAGAGGGGGCTAATCTGTATCAATTGTATCAGAGAAGAACATCACGTGCCCCTTATTCCCCTCATTTAAAATCCTCTGCTTTTCTCCTTCCCATATGGTCGATTTTGAGCTCTTTTCTGTAGGTGGGGGTGGAAAGCTGATACTGGGTTTGGAGAATGCTGCAGGAGAGAAAGAGTTTCAGGAATGGCATGTCTCCTCTTTCCAGCAACTGCAGATGTGGAGACATCATTCCGTGTCATAAAGTTGGTTCAAAGAATCTTGCCTGAATGAAGTGTGGAACTGAGAATACTCATGAAAGTTCCATCCAGAACTGACACTTGTTTTATTTTCTGTTACTAAACGCTGTCCTTGGAAAGGAGATGCTGATTTACACAGCAACATGGGGAATCCCAAAAACACTGTGCTGAGTGAAAGAAGCTAGACCCAAAACTCATCCTGTGTAATACTGTGAATTATACTCTAGAGAAGCCAGATCTAACCAATAACAACAAAACGCAGATCGGTCATTGCTTGGGGCTAGGGGTAAGGACAGGGCTGACTGGGAAGGATCAGAGGGTCCTGCCTGGAGTAGTGGGAAAGTTCTACATTTTGACAGTGGTGCTTGGGCACTCAGGTGTACATTTGCCAAGTCGTATCAAACTGTGCACTTGGAATGCTCATGCATTTTATTACATGGGAACTGTGCCTCCAGAATTTGTTTTAAATTAAAAAAAAAAAGAGTCCTCGGAAGTATTTCTAAAAGGTGGGGAAGAACTTTTTAAGAAGTTGAACTTGAGAGACTATTTTTAGATCTTGTTAAAAGTAATCTTTAATCGCCGAAATAGCTGCCACTTCAATGGGTGCTGCGCTTCGTAACTGCTGCTCCGGTATTGACAGTAAAGCAACAGGGGCTCCTGGCTGGCCGGGTCAGTAGAGCATGAAGGTCTTGATCTCTGGGTTGTAAGTTCGAGCTCCACCTTGGGTGTAGAGATTACTTAAAAATAAAATCTTTTGGGGCGCCTGGGTGGCTCCGTCGGTTAAGCAGCGAACTCTTCATTTTGCCTCAGGTCAGGATCTCGGGGTCATGAGACTGAGCCCCAGGTGGGCGGGGCTCTGCGCTCAGTAAGAAATCTGCTTGAGATTCTCTCCTGCTCTCTCCCCCGTGGCCCCTCCTCCCTCAAATAAATTAAATAAATAAAATCTTTCAAAAAATAAAAGCTTTTTAAAAATTAAAATAAAATAGCAATTGAAATATCTGTATTTCTAAAAAATGTAAATACTTGCATTCATATATATATTTATCAACCCTGATAAAAACTGACATATATATGTATGAATGTATAAATGTATAAAAATGTATAAAAAGCCCATAACCCTGATAAAAACTGACATATATATGTATGAATGTATAAAAAGGCCATAACTCTGTCAATTCCTGTTCAAACACGAGTTTGAAAGTCTTTGATAAGCAGTACTACAGAGTGACTATGAGTAAAATCTGGAACCTGATTGGTGAAGTCCAAATTTCACCTCTGCCCATTACTAACTCTGTGGTATTAGAAAAGTTTCTCAATTTTCCTGTGCCTCAGTCACTGTGTTAATAACATGGGGATAATAATAGTATCTATCTCATAGGGTCGTTATGAGTAGTAAATAAGTTAATATGTGTACAGCATCCAGTACGTGGCACATGGTGTAGCAGTCAGGTTAGGCTAGTTATGCTGTGGTAACAAACAGCTCCAAAATCTCAGCTGTTCAAAGTAATAAAGGCTTATTTCTCACTCCTTGCCACACATCCATCACAGGTTAGAACGGGGACATTGAACAGCAACTCAGACTGATGGAAGCTTAATTTTGACTCATGTTTCCATGGTCTGACCAAGTCAGGAAAAAGGGATGTGGCAGATCAGACACTGGCTCTTAAAATTTCTGCGATTTACATTCCATTTAGCAAAAACAGTTACATCATCACACCTAACTTCAGAAGGGCAAGACTGTGTGTCCAGAAAAGGGGAGAACCAGAAATATTTGGTGACCAGCACTAATGACCACCATGGTTAGTTATTGTAATTGCATTTTGAAGTAGGTAGAGAAGGACTGCATGAGGAGGTGATATTTTTGCTGAAGCTGAAACAAAAAAGGAGAAAGTATGGGAGAAAGCTATATAAAGATTGTAAGGCAGGAATGGGCTTGAAGTATTTGAGAAACAGAAAAATGGTTCAACGTTTGGAGAATGAATGAATGAGAGATAGCAGGGCTAGGTCACACAATGCCTTGTAGGTTGTGGTAAAGAGTTTGAATTTTATTCCAAAGTGTAATGGGAAGCCACAGTAAGGTTTCAGCCAGGGGACATGGCATAAGCTTTATAGAGACCATTCACTGTGGTTGCTCTTGTTGGATGGACATGTATGGAATAAGGGAGATCTGTCCAGGTGAAGATGCTGGTGGTCTGGACCAAGGCAGTAGCAATGTAATTGGAAACAAGTAGGCATGGGCAAGATTAACTTTGGAAGTAGAACTGACCGACTGGATGTGGAAGGTGAGGGGAAAGAAGGAATCAGTAATAACTCCTAGGTTTCTGGCCTCAGAAACTGACTGGTTATGTTAGCCGAAACTGGTTTCATCTCTTGGTGGGTGTCGAGTCAAAGACACAACCAAGCCCAAAAGTAGGAAAAGGCAAGGTTTTTACCTGCAACAGTAAGGAGAACAGCCAGGGTATTTCCCAAACAGTGACTCCTTGAACAAAACTTGGGAATTTTTAGGCCAAGGGCACATACATATTTTTGAAGAGGCTTGTGCCACGGGGGATTCAGCACAGAATTGGGACAAAAGTCATCTTAAGGTGACAGAGTCCAAGTTGAAGTCACAGGGTCAGCAAGGGTCAGCATCATCAGTTCTCTGGCTCTAGCTGGCCCACCACCTGAGTGCTCAAAGGGGTTTAGATCCTGCAACGGTAACTCAAGAATACTTAGCAGGTCAGTCCTCACCTTTGAATCAGAGCTGGGAGTTTGACCACCAATCTACTGTGCCTGATATGATCAGGCCGCCCCTGACAGTGGCTATTTGTTCTTACATTTTTTGTTCCCTTAAATTCTTCTCCCGGGGTCTATTCTTCTGCAATTCCAACATACTCCAGGGAGGTCTGCAAGAAATACGCTTTGAGCGAGTGGTGCTTGTCAGGCATAGGTCTCAAGATGCCTGGGAGCCCAAGAAGACTTTTCTCATGTCAAGAAAGCTATGCCTTGTCTTTCTTTTTCCAGAGACCTCTAACTTCTTCTGCTCACGCTTATTGAGATGGAGATTTTTGTTCCCAAAGTGGAAACTGAGTGGTAGTGGGGTTTTCTGAATCAAGACTTTTGGTTTTTCCCTGTTGATTTTGATGCTTTTGAATAATTAAAGGTTGATATTGGGTAGTACTTTGATATATAAATTCGGAACAATGTGGAGTGGACAAGGCTGTAGATGTAAACTGAGGGGTTGTATTAGTTATCTGCTGATACATAACAAATTACCCCAAAGCTAGTAGCCTAAAGTGACAAACATTTATTATCTCACAGTTTCTGTTGGACAGGAATTTGGGTAATTCTTGTTCTGGGGGTCTCATAAAGTTTCAGTCAAGCTATTAGTTGGGGCTGCAGTCACTTGAAAGCTTGATAGGGCTGGGGGATCCATTTCCAAGATGGTGAACACAGAAGGCTATTTGGCAAGAGGCACATGCATTACCATAGAGTACTTCAATGTCCTTCAGGACTTAGCAGCTACTTCTCTAGCAAGAGATCCAAGAGAGCAAGAGGCAGAAACCACACTATGACCTACTCTTAGTAACATCACTTCTGCCACCTTTTTTTTATCTCACAGACCAACCCTGATGTGACATGGGAGGAGATTACACAAGGACATGAATCTCAGGGAATTTTATCATCATATAAATAGTATAAAAAGCCATGAGAATAGATGAGATAATTTGGTTGTGGGGGGAGAATACGGATAAAGAACCCTAGGACACTTCAACATTTAAAGACTGGCCAGGAGAGAAGGAGCCAGTAGGCCAGGAGGCTAAGAACTGGTTAGTGAGGCAGGAGGTAAAGCAAGAGCATGTTGTTTCACAGAACCCTAGGGGGACCGTTGACTTGAACAACAAGCCAAATGTCATGGAGAGTAAGCAGACTGCAAAGCAGTTTGGATCAAACAACACAAAAATAATCGGTGATCATGCCAAGAGCAGTTTCCAAGGAGTGTTACCCTGGTTGGAATAGGTTGAGGGTAAAGAGAATGGAAAAATCTGGCAACACTGAGCACAGAAAATCCTTCTGATAAATTTTGCTATGGAGAGGACCTCAGGATCAAGGAAGAACACTTTTCATGAAAGGAGATCTAGTACATGTCTGAATGCTGTCCAGAAGCAGGACAAACACTGTCAATGTCAAGATGCCTGGGAGGGGTCACTGAGAGGAAGTCCTTGAGCAGGCATGAAGAGACGGGATTCTGAGCCCACATGGAGGGGCTGGACTTTGAGGGGAACAGAGACAATTCATCCAGGGTAATAGGGATGCAGGCAGAGAATGCGGGGGTAGCTGCAAGGGGGTGGGTAGATTTGGTGGTGGAAGGAAGGTGAGGGATTCTCTTCTTAGAAAGGTTTTATTTTATTATTTTATTTCTTCCTTTCCCTTCCCTCCCTTCATTTCTTCCTTCCTTCTTTCCTTGACTTAAAACAACAGAAATTTATTATCTCACAGATCTGGAGGCCAGAAGTCTGAAATCAAGGTATTAGCAGAGTTGATTCTTTCTGGAGGAAGGGCATTAACAGTACAATATCTGGGAGGAACATTACAGTTTGTTTTGATGAGGAAACAAAAGGCAAACTGAGGACAAAGGAGAAGCTGACACCGCACAACCCTCCCCCCCAACCCAGATGGGATATGTGTGACGTTCCTCGCACACTCCTGGCTGCCCTAAAGCTAAGGACAGGGAAAGCAAGGAGTAAACTTGTATAGATCACAATCCTGCAAGACAGGCGCCTCCCCTCCGTTAATCTACAAGAACAAGGCATGTCTATCAACACCCCAGCTTCCAGAGGGAAATGTAGATCCAAGAAAATGTCCTTACGACCTGCGGCCCACTGAGAGACACTGGACACAGCAGGGTGTAGTGCTCCTCCGGAAGCTCCCAGCTGTCCTACTGTTACTGCCTTGCTGGAGGGAAAACCACCCTAACGGGACAGTGGCAAGGCCTCTGGTGTCCTGTGCGTCTTTAACACGTGAAAATCCTTTTGAAATTTCCCTTTCCTTATCTCCCCCAGCCCCGCAGTGAATCAGCCTCCCCTCAGAACCCCCATGCGGCAGCTCCCATGGGTCCTGTCCCCGTCCGCCCCACTGAACCTCACCTAAATTCCAAAAGCCCCTCAGCTTCAAGTGTCTGTCAATGGGCCGCGGGTTATAAGGACATTTACTCGCGTCTAAACTTCCTTCTGGAAGGCCGGCTGTCCGCAGAGATGCTGTTCTTGCGCGCTGCTCCAGCTGCTGTAAACTGAGGGAGACTCGCGTGGTGCAGGATTGGAACCTCTGTAAGTGAACTGCTTTTCCTTTAGGGCAGCCAGGGGCGCGTGAGGAATGCCACTGTGTCCCATGGTGGGGTGCTGTGGGGTATCAGCCTCTGCCTGTCCTCAGCATCACTGTGTCCCACGGCAGGATGTTGTGGGGTATCAGCCCCTGCCTGTCCTCAGCATCACTGTGTCCCTCGGCGGTGTTGTGGGGTGTCAGCCCCTGCCTGTCCTCAGCGAGCCTTCTGTTCCCCCAGCACTTGCTTCTCTCTTTACGGCCCGCCCTGTCAAAAGGGAGCGTGGAGCCCTCTTGGAGGTCTGGGCCCCCGCCGATGAGGGAGCAGAAGGCTGGCTGAGGGGTGCCTGGGTGGCTCAGTTGGTTGAGCGACTGCCTTCAGCTCAGGTCATGATCCAGGACTTCCAGGATCGAGTCCCGCATTGGGTTCCCAGCTCTTTGGGAAGTCTGCTTCTCCCTCTGACCTTCTCCTCTCTCATGCTTTCTCTCACTCATTCTCTCTCAAATAAATAAATAAAATCTTAAAAAAAAAAGAAAAAAAAAAAAGAAGGCTGGCTGAGGACAGCGCGCCAGCTGACACCGTGCACCGCTGCCCCCCACCCCTGGGTGGGCTATGGTGGAAATTCACGTTAATGCCTCGGTAGAGGGAAAACCACGGGAACGTGACCACGGCAAGGCCTCGGATGTGTCACAGGTCCTCTTCAGCACAGGAAAGTTCTGAAAATCTCTTTTCCTTAGCTCCCCCCGCTCCCAAGCGCACCATCCGTCACCCCTCGGAACCCTGGTGCAGCGGCTTTTGCTGCCCACAGGTCCTGCCCCAAGCTTTAATAAAACCACCTTTTTGCACCAAAGCCATCTCGGGATGACCATGGGCTCAGCCCTTCACCCCACCTCTATTCCAGAACCACATTAAGGTGGCCGTCGGTGGAGGCCCAGGGTCAAGCTACGGCCGCGGGGTGGGCACCCCCAGGCACCGCAGAGGCTTTGCCTGGGCTCACGAGGCGTCCGGCCGATCCCTGGGCCTCCGGCGTCTGGGGAGGGCTGGCGGTCCCCCTGGCCAGGGACCTCGCTGCCTTCCGGAGCTGGGACGGGACGCGGGCGTCCCTCGCCTAAAGGCTCAGGTTCGGGCTCCGCGCTGGCCCTCCCCGCCGTCGCCACGGGGCAGCGGGGAGCGGGTCCTCCCCGGTGACCTTCCGGCCTCGAGCTCCTCCGCCCCCAGCACCCGCCTTCCACCAAGATGGCGCGGGCGGCGGCGGCGACGGCGGGTCACGTGACCGCGCCCCGCCCCGCCCCCTCCCGCGCGGCTCCGAGCGGGGCGCGGCCGCAGTCGCCTGCGAGCGAGCGGCCGGAGGCAGGCATGCACCCGGCGGCCTGGGCGGCGCTCGGCCCGCTGCTCTGGGCCTGCGGGCTGGCGCTGCGGGGCGGGATGCTGTACCCGCGGGAGAGCCCGTCTCGGGAGCGCAAGGAGCTGCACGGCCTCTGGAGCTTCCGCGCCGACTTCTCCGAGAACCGGCAGCGCGGCTTCGAGCAGCGGTGGTACCGGTCGCCGCTGCGCGAGGTGCGGGCCCGTGGGCGGGGGCGGCCGGAGGAGCTGCGGGAAGGGCGGACTGGGGGGCCGGGGGCGGGCGGCGGCCTGCCGGGCGGGGGCGGCCCCTGCTCGACCCGGCCCGCTGGGACAGGCGCCGCGGCCGGGCCCTGAGCTGGAGCGCGGGAGCGGGGAGCCCTCGGCGCCGGGTCCCCAGCTCTGCCGCGGCACGGAGGAGCCATCGCAGGGTTCGGAGAGAGGACGGGGCTCAACCCCCGCCCAGCCGGGGACCCCCCCCCAGGCCTCCCGTCCGACTTTGGGGGCGCAGTCGGCCTTCGCGCTCACGGGCGCGCGTCTCTCCTAGACCCCCTTTTGTCCTCCGCTCGGCGTTCACGGGGAGGAAGACCGGGGGCCGGGGACCGGCGCGTGCACTCCGAGCTTCCCCTGCAGAGCGGTCCCTGCCCCCCCGCCTTCCTCCCGCGGGCGGTCAGTTGACCGTCTTCCTCTTAGGGTCCGCTCACGGATCCGCTTGTCCCCGGCAGGGTTGCGGCCCGCCTCACCCGGTGCACAGCCTGCCCCTCCCCCAGCCTGGCCCACCAGCCCCGCAGACTTTTCTCCCCAGTTCACACACCCGTTCAGCCAGTGTCTGTTGAGTCTCTGGAAATCGTGGACGCTCTTCCCCAGGCTGCTTCCAGGCCCACTGAGCTGTCTGTCCCCTTCGTGCCTGGCCTTGTAGCCGAGGGGATCAGGGGGTTCCCTGTCAGGTTCAGGTTCACCCAGTTGGGCCAACTTGCCCTCAGGCAGTATCCCGTCGGCCCCAGAAGGCCTTCCCTGACCCCTACGATAGTTCCCGCCACCCTCCAGACTCTTCACAGAGCTGACCACCTGCCGGCGGAGGCCTCGCTTTATTCCTGGCACCTAGAGCGGCCTTGTAGGTTCGCTGCACACTGCCCCTTACGCGTCTGAGCGACCAGCATCCGCTTCCTGGAGTTGTGAGAATTAAATGAACTCCATGAAAGGCATCAGTCAGGTGCTGGCAGAGAAGGACAGTGGTGGGGCGCCTGGGTGGCTCTGTCGGTTAAGCGCCTGCCTTTGGCTCAGGTCATGATCCCAGCGTCCTGGGATGGAGCCCCGCATCAGGCTCTCTGTTCAGCCGGGAGTCTGCTTCTCCCTCTAGCCCTCCCCCCTGCTCGTGATCTCTCTCACTCTTTCTTTCAAATAAATAAAATCTTTAAAAAAAAAAAAGAGGAAGAATGACAGTGATGGGACGGCCTGGAATCCCAGGGCCTGGGAGAAGTCATCTTGTCCAGCTTTCTTCCTGCAGGCAGGGTTGTGGGAGGACCTGGCCTCTAGGGAAGGGGGCTGCCTGGGTCCTGGTCTTAGAATCCAAGGTGCTCTGGACCTTATCCCAGCCCTTCTCTCCTCAGTCGGGCCCCACACTGGACATGCCGGTTCCCTCCAGCTTCAACGATGTGGGCCAGGATAGGCAGCTGCGCAGCTTTGTCGGCTGGGTGTGGTATGAGCGGGAGGTGACCCTGCCCCAGCGATGGACCCAGGACCTGGGCACAAGGGTGGTGCTGAGGATTGGCAGTGCACACTACTATGCCATTGTGGTCAGTACAACGAGCATCAGGCAGGGTGAGCGGTCAGGTGCAGTTGCTGAGCAGCTTGGGGCTGCCTGATTAGCAGGGGTCACCTGACAGCCTGCCCCCTGGGGTGGATGGGGGGCACGCTCAGGCCCTACTCTGGGGTTAGTGCCCGGGGTCAGGGGAGGGTTGCCTGATCTGTTCTGGAGCTTGGTTCCTCCATCTGTGAGACAGGCGGCAGTCGGCAGGGCCCTCAGGCCCCACATACTGCCCTTCGTGTGAGGGGGCGCCGGAGATGGCAGGCACCAACTTGTTCCTCCCTCCCATATCTCCCTGTGTCTGCAGTGGGTGAATGGGGTGCATGTGGTGGAGCATGAGGGGGGGCATCTCCCCTTCGAAGCCGACATCAGCAAGCTGGTGCAGAGTGGGCCCCTGTCCTCCTGCCGCATTACCATTGCCATCAACAACACGCTCACCCCCCACACGCTGCCGCCAGGGACCATCCTCCACAAGACGGATACCTCCAAGTGAGCAGCACCCTGCTCCCTGCTCCACTCCACCCCACTCCCCACCCCGCCCATTGGTCTTCCCACTAGGGGCTGGGTGGCCTTAGCAGAGGTGAGGCCCTGGCTCTGGGAGGTCAGGCAGATGTTTGAGCTGAGGTCAAAGGACCAGAGCACGTCTGCAGTTGGGCATTTTTCTCCCTCCTAGGTACCCTAAGGGTTACTTTGTCCAGAACACAAACTTTGACTTCTTCAACTACGCGGGACTGCATCGGCCCGTGCTTCTCTACACTACACCTACCACCTACATCGACGACATCACCGTCACCACCGGCGTGGACCAGGGCACCGGTAAGGGCTCCTGGCAGGAACCTCCCTCGGCCAGGCCCCAAGTGGCTCTGCTCCCTGTTTAGCAAGATCCTCTAGGGGAGACGCTCTCCCAGCATCTCTTCACCCGCAGGCTTCCCATCCACCTAAGAGGAGCTGCGGCCCAGCCTTTCGGAATAGGCACAGGCAGCAGAAATCACCCGTCTGGCCTGACCTCATTTTGTGAGGAAAGGAAGCGCAAAGAGATGCGGGGCTTGCCTAAAACCGTAGCTCCGGGGGGATAGCTCAGGGTTCATGAGAATCCTGTCTCTTCCCCCTGTGCTGCCCTCCCTGCAGACTGAGACTCAGGGTGGTGGCCCCAGGGAACTGTCCTCTGTATGACCCAGGCTGTTTCCTTCCCCTCTTTTGTCTGATCTGTCTTGTCCCTTGCAGGGCTGGTGGATTACCAGATTTTCGTCCAGGGCAGTGAACACTTCCAGTTGGAAGTGCGTCTTCTGGACCAGGAAGGCAAAGTCGTGGCCCAGGGGACAGGGTGCCGTGGCCAGCTGCGGGTTCCCAACGCCCACCTCTGGTGGCCCTACCTGATGCATGAGCACCCCGCCTACCTGTACTCTTTGGAGGTAATGGTGGTTAGGCCTGGGGCTGCAGAAGGCCTTTTGCCCCTACCCAGCAGCTGCGGCTCCAGGTGGTGGGGCGGTGGGTACAGGACAGGTAGTCTAGTCAGGCAGGCACACCAGGTCTCCTGAGCTTCCCAGTCAGTTGAATCGCAGTGTTCCCTGCCTGGCGTCTCAGTGCTTGGTGAGGAGCTCCGCTTTGAAGAGCAGGCATGGGGCGGGGTGGGGAAAGTTTCCTCCTTGTTGGTGGCAGAAGTCGGGAATTTCCACATCTCTCAGCTTGTGGCCCAGGCGAGGGCCCCGCGGTGCATGCGCAGGGCCTTCCTGCTGAAGGGAGGGCTGTGTGGGGCTCAGGCCTGCAAGGAAGCCCCACACCCGGTTCTCTGCGTTCGCAGGTGAGGCTGACCACGCAGACAGCAGCTGGGCCTGTGTCTGACTTCTACACTCTCCCCGTGGGGATTCGCACTGTCGAGGTCACAGAGCACCAATTCCTCATCAACAGCAAACCTTTCTATTTCCATGGCGTCAACAAACACGAGGATGCAGATGTGAGTTGTGGCCTCTGGGCCCCTTGGAGGGCCATTTCCTGTCCTCACCGTCCCCACGGCCCCTGAAGCAATCGAGGTGACTTGGAGCAGTTGAGCATAGTGCTGGAAACCGCTGCCCGACAGGCTGTGCTGGGGCCACACAGAGGGCTAAGGCGGTGACCCCTGGGCGGCCTGGCTTCAGAAAGCAGTGCGCAGGGCCGGGGTTCGGGCTCACCCCACCGTGCTCTGCCCCAGATCCGGGGAAGGGGCTTTGACTGGGCCCTGCTGGTGAAGGACTTCA
The DNA here is from genome assembly GCF_010015895.1 of Lontra canadensis. Classification (NCBI taxonomy): domain Eukaryota; kingdom Metazoa; phylum Chordata; class Mammalia; order Carnivora; family Mustelidae; genus Lontra; species Lontra canadensis. Next base: position 566,726 of record NW_022631039.1, on the reverse strand, counting down.
ACCTGCTGCGCTGGCTCGGGGCCAACGCCTTCCGCACCAGCCACTACCCCTACGCGGAGGAGGTGCTGCAGCTCTGCGACCGCTACGGGATCGTGGTCATCGACGAGAGTCCGGGCGTGGGCATCGTGCTGGCGTGAGTGCCCGCCCCGCCCCCGCCCCACCCCCGCCCCCGCCCCGCCCCCTCCTGACCGCGCCCACTCCGTGTGCCGCAGCCAGAGCTACGGGAACCAGTCTCTGCAGCACCACCTGGAGGTGATGGGGGAGCTGGTGCGCAGGGACAAGAACCACCCCGCGGTGGTCATGTGGTCCGTGGCCAACGAGCCCGCCTCCTTCCTGCCGCCCGCCGGTTACTACTTCAAGTGAGTGCTGCCGCCCTGGGCCGGGTCGTGGCTGAGAGCGCGGATGGGGGCGGTGGGAGGCGTGCGAGTGCGGTGTGGGTGGGGGGTAGGAGTGCGGGGTGGGGGGGGATGCAGGCAGCGGATGGGGGGATGGGGAATGGGGATGGGATGGGGGGAGGGGCGCCGAGCAGGTGCCACGTCCGCTGTCAGCGCTGCCCTCGCTTCTGAAATGTGAGCCGCTGGAGGCGAAGTTCCGAGCCACACCCGTTTCCGCCGTCTCTCAGTCTTTCCGTTGTCCCCATTCCTGGGAAGGTTCGTGTATTTTAAAGGTGCAGAAAACCAGTGGGTGTTGCTTCGGGTTCACTTGTCAATTGCAGTTCGGCTCCGTAAGACCGTGTTTTCCTGGCAGATAACCCTGCGCAGGCCTGTCCGCGACGTTCGCGCTCCGACTGCTCTCAAGTGACACCGTTGCCCTAAGTGCCAGAAGCTCCTCCGTCCCCCACCAGGCATGGCTGGGACAGAGCCCCCCCTTAGGGCAGTGCTGGCAACAACCCCGTGGTTTGCTGCCCTGCGGGGCGGGTTCCTTGGTTCCTTGTCTTTCTTAGGGTCACGGTCACTCAGCTGTAACTAAGCCTGCAGAGGGGGTCACTTGCTCTGGGGCAGCAAAGACCATCCCAGTGTCACGGAGTGCTGTGAGCTGAGCTGTGGGTAGAAGATGCGCGGCTCTGAGCCACAGGCCCACCTGGGCAAAGGACTGCCCGGCACACATAGCCCGGAGCCTTGGGGCCCCAGGCCGTGCTGAGCCAGGGTTGGGGGACAGACGTTTGTTGTGGAGCGGGAAGGAGTGCAGGCACCCGGGAACAGGTGCCTGAGGTTCCTCCCAGCTGTTCGGGGAGGTGCGAGATGGCCAGGGCAGTGGGGAGGCAGCCAGGCTGTGGCTAAAGCTGCCTGGGCCTGAGGAGCTCAGTGAGGCTTCGAGGCTTCCCAGTGACACACAGGCTGTTTCAGAGTGTGGCTTTGGGACTCGAGGTGAGGGATAGTGTTCTGGCTTGGGGAAACCACAGCCCTTGAAAAGAAGGGCAGTGTGGGGAGGGCTTCAAGGAGAAGGACGCTAGCCATGGGAAGAGAGAAGCAGGCTTAAGCTGTGAATGGGGTGACCTGCACTGGGGTGGCCTCTGACAGGTCCCCGGGCTGAGCCCCCACCACAGGCTGGGTCCTCTGTTGGGAAGCCTTTTCTCGGGTCCCTCCCTGATGAACGCGTCTCAGCATCAGTGCTGTTTCTTCGGAGTCTGGGCTGACTCGCCCGTGCCCGTTAAGTGCCCTGTCACTGCCTCCCAGAGCTCTGCACCTCCCCGCCACGGTCCGCCCGCCCCTTGTCATCATTCATAGCGTCTCCTTGCGCAGGCGTGTGCTCCCACTGCCCCACGCTGCGGATGGCCGGGGCTGTTCTCCAGCCAGTGCCCTGGGCGCAGCCTGCCTCCTCGCACACACCCCCGCCTTACGAAGTTTGTATCCATTCTGGTCTACACCCACATGTTCTTCCTTTTCTTCTTCTTCTTCTTTTTTTTTTTAATATTTTATTTATTTATTTGTCAGAGAGAGCCGAGCTCAAGCAGGGGGAGCAGCAGGCAGAGCAGGCAGAGGGAGAAGCAGGTTCCCCGCTGGGCAAGGAGGCTGACGTGGGACTCGATTCCAGGACCCTGGGATCATGACCTGAGCCGAAGGCAGACGTTTAACTGACTGAACCCCCCCCAGGCGCCCCTCACCCCACGCATTCTTGTTTTCAAGAGCTTTTCCAGAGATTGGGAATGCAGCTTTTAGCCACACCAAGTTCAAGGACCCCAGCTTCGGGTGCCTGCACACCCCTGCGACGGCGGCTCTCTCTCTGGGGAGGGGGGGACTTGGGGACGGAGAAAGATGCTGGGGAATGTGATCTAAGGCTAGAAGGACGTGTTTGCTCCCCTCAGGTCCGCTTCAGGGTCGGGAAGAGAGCAGGGTTTTGGCTGGGAGATGGGATGGAGAGAGAGAGAGAAAGATGGCTGTCCAGGGTCCTTCCCGGACTGACGAGCCTGTGTCTTCTGCCCTCTGTGGACAGGACGCTGATTGCTCACACCAAAGCCTTGGACCCCTCCCGGCCCGTGACCTTTGTGACCAACTCCAACTATGAAGCAGACCTGGGGGTGAGCCTGGGGGGTCCCCCCTGCCTGTCCTCTCACCATCTCTGGTGCTTGCTAACATGGGCTGCTGGGAAGAGCCCTGAGCACCAGGTCCACGCGCTTTCCTAGACAGTCTCTGGGTGAGGGAGAGCCAGCTGCTGACCTGCCGGGCGGTGACTTCCGAATCCAGGCTGGCTGGGCACAGGCAGCTTTCGGTCGTTCTGAGTGCAGACTCCGCGCCTGATGCTGCTCAGTTGGAGAGGACTACAGTTGTCACCATCCAGGGTTTCTCAAACCTGGCCGATTGTCAGAACTCCCAGGGGTGGATGCCTGGATTCTGAGATTCCGGGTTGTTGTGTCTGGGGCGGCTCTGAGTTTTTAGAAAGTTCCTCAGCGATTGCAGTCGTCACCTCGCTCTGGGAACCACAGGCTGGGATGGAAGGGACAGCCGGGCTCCCACATGACTGGCAAGCAGCAGCCCCTTGGAAATGATGTGCACCACTGCATGAAGATGGAAGACGTGGGAGCAAGAAAATGCTTCTTCATGAGAGAACTCAAGGCCAGTACTTAGGAGGGAAGTGCAGAGGGAGCAAACATCTCATGGAAAGAACGGAGCAGAAAATGCAACATACGAATATAAATTGAGAATTCTCATTTTAACACAGATGGGAGAGGTTTGCATCCCTGGTGCTTCCCTCGCCATCTCTTGAGAACACCCCTTCAAGAGACTGGCAGACCCCAGCGTGGCACAGGCAGGTGTGGACGTTCTCAGAGCCCAAGTGGCATCTCTTCTTGTTCTGGTCTCCCGCGCGGACAGGGCAGCCAGTGCCTGAGCCTCCGAGGGTTGCCAGACTCCTGGCGGGATATGCCATCTGGGCGCATGTGTCCCCCACAGGCTTCCTCGTCCCGTCTGCTGCTTTCAGTGACCTACATATTCTAACTGCTCTCAAGTGACATTGTTGGGCAGGACCGATCCCGTCCCCTAAATGCCAGTAGCTCCTCCCTCCCCACCAGGCACTGTCTGCTACCACTTTTGGGAAGGGGCTCCGTCACCTGGGAAAGTCAGACTGCATCAGTCCCAGGGCAGGCTCTGGAGATTGGCGTTGGTTCAAGTGACGGGAGGGACTGGACACTGGCTGCCTAGTGTTTGCCGCTCCATCCTGGGCACTGCACCGTGTAGACGCGAGGCGGTCCTGCCCGTCCTCTCTGTTCCCCACCAGGAGGGAGTTTTCCGGCCACCCCACGGCCCCTACCACCGTCTCACAAACAGCACAGTTAACCAAGGTCTTTGCGAGGGGAAAAAGTGCATCTGTCCTTCGGTTGGGAACTTTTCTCTAGGGCCAGGTAAGGGAAGGCCAGTGGGACAGGAGTGCTGCGGAGAGAGGAACAAAATCCGATGCCACGGGCCCTGGGCTGCAGCGGGGCCGGCTCGCGGGGCGCCTCTGTGCCTCTCCAGAGTCCAGCTGTGGGGCTCAGGAGCGCCCGTCCAGAATCAGCGCCTTGCCTGATTGTCACTCCTGCCTCCATCTGCCACACACAGGAGCTCCTCCGTTGCTTTGTGCCCCCCCCACCTCCCTGCCGGAAGCGCCCCCAGTCTGTGAGCCCTAGAGCTCTTTACGGCCTTCTGGTCCGGGAGCAGGTTTCGTGCTCTCGTCCTAGGCGCCGTATGTGGACGTCATCTGCGTGAATAGCTACTACTCTTGGTATCATGACTACGGGCACTTGGAGGTGATTCCGCTGCAGCTGGCCACCCAGTTTGAGAACTGGTACAGGACTTACCAGAAACCCATAATCCAGAGCGAGTACGGAGCCGGGGCCATCCCAGGGTTTCACCAGGTAAGCAGTGAGGGGCGTTCTGTTACTTCTTCACTCTCCAGGTCAGAGGTGTCCGTCATTCCCCCAGGCCAGAAAGCTGCTCCTCTCCCAGCCCTCACTTGGGCTGACGATCTCCCTGAGGTTCTTCAGGCTCACGCTGTCCTCCAGGGCTCGGGCCTCTGCCCCCCGCGCCTGGTCCTTCTGGCCTGGTTTCCAGAGAGCTTCCCAGTGACTGCCGAGTCCTCTCCTGAGCAAATCCAAACCTTGGGGGTCCCGTCATTGGCATCCCGTGGCCCCACATTAAAGTCCCAGTCTGTGTAGTCGCGCCCTTTGCTCTCTGCCCTCCCCCAGGTCGTCGTCTTCCTCTGCCTTCGCTTCTGGCCACTGAACTGTTCTCACTGTGCTCGTCGGCTCCTGCTCTGGCGTGGGCTGTCGCTTCTCCCGGGACGCCCGTGTTAGCACCACATTCGCGGACTCCTGGGTTCCCACTCTGTGTTCAGGTCTCAGGTCCAATGTCCCCTCTTTGGTGAGACGTCAAAGGAAGGAAGCTGTCCCCTCTGCTTGGGCTGTCTCAGCCTTTCTCACCGCGCACCATCATTATTGCTTTGACTCTCTCCTTGGCTGGAGTGCAGGCTCCAAGAGAGCAGCGGGTTCCTAGTTACCGTCACTTCCCAAGCCCTCGGAAGCCTCCAGCGCTCGGAGGATGCTAAATAATACTCAGTGGGGAAACGAATGCAATCTCGGAGCAAGGTTTAATCACTAGCATTTTCCCTCCCTCCCTCTCTGCTTTTTTATTAAATTTCCTCACCAAAGATGAGATGCTCCTGCGGGGATTTTCTCCTGTGATTTCTGGAGCCACAGCCAGGCCCCAGCCCCCCCAGCCCCCTCACACTCACCTGTCACAGATGTCAGATTCTGTGTTGACGCACAATATGCTTATCCTTGCTGGGTCGGGCAGCGCCCCCCCCCCCCGACTGTATTTCTCCGCTCAGACCCTTAAATTCATTTTGTTTACACGGGAGGCCGTTGTGAAGACGGGTGGGTGAGGGGACAATGTATGTTCGTACAATGTATATTGTACGACAATGTATATTCGTACCAGCCTTTCGTCCTGAAAAGGTCTGGAACTCGGAATGTTTAAGCAGCTCAGTCTGCATCTAGCGCTGATGGGGCCGTTTTCAGGATGGAATTTTTTTGCAGTGTGACCGGTATGGCCGAGTCGATTTAGTTTAATTCAGTCTTAGGTTTAAATAGCCACGTGTGGCGAGCGTTAGGCCAGGCAGGGTTGGTAAGAAAACCTGCGTGTGGCCCTGCCCTCAGATTTGCTTGAACCAGAACAAAATATGGTTCTGTGGTAACGTGACATCATCAGCGTGTCCTATGTAGCGTTTTAATCCTTCTCATTGGAACAGAAAGCCAAAGCCTGCAGCGTTTTGTTCTCTTGCGAAAGGAGGGAGACACTGCCTCCTTGAACCTTGAACTTGCAGTGCCCCCAGATTCCCATGGGAGGAAGGCATCTGAACGATTGTTGTCTCAGTCCACCACACCGAGGCGCTCTCCACCGAGCACTGAATGAGCCCCCACCGCCTCTGCCTTGGTTGGATCCTTGTCACCCGTGTGGTGGGAGCTCCAGTGTCTCCTGGGGAGCGTCGTGGGGCGCCGTGCAGCCCCCCTGCTAACTGTCCCCCTGGCCCCAGCCCCGGCTCCGCCCTCTCCTGTTAACCCTCGTTACACTTAGAGCCGGAGGGCTGAGCTGCAGGGGCAGGGATGCTCCTACCCTTCCTGCCTCGAGGCCAAAGCCGCCAGGGAAGCAGACACTGAGTGGTGACTTGTGGAATGGGTGGGTGCTGAGGAGCAGCCGGTCCCCTGGACCAGACCAGCTGAATGTGATGTGAGGGCAGTGAGTCACCCTGGTTCTCCAGTTACACACTGGCAGCTACTTAAACCTTGAGGCTTAAGTTTATTGTTTGGGGGCATCAGTCATTAAGCTTCTGCCTTTGGCTCAGTCATGGTCCCAGGGTCCTGGGATCGAATCCCACATCGGGCTCCTTGGTCAGCGCGGAGCCTGCTTCTCCCTCTGCCTGTCCCTCCCCCTACTTGTGCTCGCCCTCTGGCAAATGCAATCTTTAAAAATAATAATAAATAATAAATAAATTTATTACATGAAGACTTATTTTTACTTTCCGTGTAGCTCAGCTTTAAGACTACACCGGTGAATAGAGATGGAAGAGTAAGAGCAAGAAAATAACCAAGTTCTGTTGATACGTAAAGCAGTTATTGACTCAGGTTCTTTACCAAAAGTCCCTGGTCTTTACTCCGGGCTACCTCCGCCCTGGCTGTGTCTGCACCCGCACGTCTTGGCAGTCACCACAGCCGTTGGGAAGTTGGGTGTTTTGGTTCCCATCACGTGGGTCTTCATTTTTTCTAACGTGTACGGTCACGTCAGTTCCACCTCTTCCGTTGTCCTTGTGCCTTGAATTCCAGGATCCACCTGTGATGTTCAGTGAGGAGTACCAGAAGGCTCTGCTACAGCAGTACCACATGGTTCTGGATGAGAAACGCAAAAACTACGTGGTTGGAGAGCTCGTCTGGAATTTTGCCGACTTTATGACTGACCAGGGTGAGTGGCAGTTCGGGTTACGGAACGGACCGTTTCTCATTCGTTCCAGTTGGCCTGTTAGTTTGGGGCAGTTGGTTCTAAGGACAGCGGAAACGAGGGGGGAAGCTCTCAGCGCTGGCGACAGGAGAATTTCCTGGGAGAAGCAAGTTGTGTTTAGCAAGCAGCAGTCACTTGCCTACTTCCCAGATCATTTTATGGTAAGAAAAAAAAGAAGCCAACAGAAGAGCCTATTTTCTTGAGGGAAAAATGACCAGCTGAACCTTAGTCTTTCACAACAGGGTGAGGAAAAATCGGACCTTGTATTGGATTTCCCTGTGGGACATGCCCGTTATTCCAGGGTCGGGTACAGAGCCTGGGAAACGGTATTTCATGTGTTTTACGTCGTTCCCCCGGAAGAGGCAGCTTTACGGAGCACAAGCAGGCGTCGCAGTGTTGTGCACGTGGGAGGCTCTAAGTCCGCATGCTCCGAAGTGGGGCGACAGGAGGGCCACTTCAGCCAAGTCCCAAACGAAGGGACTCCGTTTCCTCCTGTACCTCCAGGTGTTACAGCCCGTAGCCCAGCCATCTGGGGAGGTGAGGAAGGATTTGGCACTGGTGGGAATTAGAACGTGTCACCCAACAGGGAAAGACAAGTCTGCGGAAGGGGACAGTTTCATTAAAAACCGGAATGGAGAAGGGGGTAAAGAGGAAAAGGAAGGAGAACGTGAGCCTCTCCGTGTTCGGCAGAGGAGATCAGTGGCTTCCGCAGCCTCCCGTCTGGCGAGTGGGCGCGTCGCTCCGTGTCCTGGGCCAGAGCCGCGTGACCGGACGGGTCACCTGGCTACGGGAGGCCGGCAAGTGCGTACGACGGCGCGGGCGACCCAGGAATCCATCTGAGACAAGGCTTGTCATGGACGGACCTTCCGTTCGGCAGAGGCTGCGCGCAGCGGGAGCCCATTGCTGCTCCGCTCCTCCCCGGCTGGGCCCGGCCGCCGCCGCGTGGCCCGAGCAGCGGGAGCCTCGGCCTGCCTGGTCCCGACGCCGCGGCTGCGGAGACGCGCGTCTGTCCGGGGGAGCCGCCCAGCCCCCCGCCAGTGAGCAGGCAGCCGGGAAGGCCTGTTTCCCAGAGAAGAGACGTCATTCGGGCTGTTGGTCCCCCCCAGACGGCAGACACAGCGCCGCGGGGAGTCGAGGGGCTCGGGGCAGCGGTGGAGCCGCCGCCCGCCTCCGAGGCAGCCTCCGGCCGAGCGGCCTGAACCGCGACAGGGCGCTTCCGCTCGCGCCCCGCGTGGCTCCGGGCGGGCTCCCGCGTGGCCCCGCACGAGTCGCCTGAGACGCCTTTGCCTTGTTTTCAGCCCCGCAGCGAGTGATGGGGAACAAAAAGGGGATCTTCACCCGCCAGAGACAGCCCAAGGCGGCGGCGTTCCTGCTGCGGGAGCGGTACTGGAAACTCGCCAACGACACGTGGCGCCCGCCGGCCGCCGCCGGCTCGCAGTGCCTGGAGAGCGGCCTGTTCCACGTCTGAAGCTCGAGCCTCCGCTCCCGCCCGGCCAGGGCTGCCGCCCCGCGAGGGAGAGACCGAGCGCCTCCCGGGCCGTGCGCGGCCGACTGGGGAGCCTGTGGCCCGACCCGCCACGGTCCGCCAGCGGCGAAAATAAAGGCTTTTGTTGTACGTGAGTCAGGAGTTGTCTCTGTGGAAGCGGCCGTCGAGCCCTGAGCCGAATAACCGAGGGAGCCCGAGTAAGCGCCGCGAGCGCTCGCTGGCGCCGGAAAACGCCGGCGACTCTGTTCCGGGTCGGGCTTGTTCCGTCCCAGGCCGGGCTGCGGCGCCTCCACACACCTGCGCCCCCATCGGAGGAGCCGCTTCCGCAGGACCAGGCCCGCCGCCCTCGGGCCGCCCGCGCTCGGGGAGCGGGCCGGGAGCCTGCGGGAGAGACGGCGGCGCCTGGGTTCGCAGACCGGCTCCGTCCATTGAGTCTGCGGGGAGGCTCCTCCCCGTGGAGCGAGCAGGTCCGCGCCGCGCTTCGCCCAGTGGAGCTGACAGACAAGCGGAAGGAAGCCCGGGTCCGGAGGGAGCTCCGAGGTTCCCCGCTCCTCAGGACAGGACTCCGGCCTCCGCCACAGTCTGGACGGAAGAGGACAGACGGCGATCAAAGGCCCACGGGTCCCGTCACCTCTGGCTCCAGCGAACGTGACGGGACCTTTTCCAACCGGCTGGGCCGGCAGACAAGCCCTCAGGCTTCTGTGCCTCGGCGTGAGGCCACCTGCCCTGCGCCTGTGGGATGGTCTTTGGTCTTTCCTTCTGGAATCACGCCGCCTCCTCCTCCTCCACAGGCTCCATCAAGCCGAGTCAGGCACAGCGCTCCCAAGGTTGCAGATCAATCCTGACCTAAAGCTCCGCGCTCTGGGAGAGGAATCCTGTGGGTGTCCCGTCAAATGGGGGACAGTGACCCAATGTGGTTCTTAATACGGAACTTGTCTCACTCACTCGTGGGTGATACTTCACTTCTCGACACATCCCTGTTTTTATCCTCCCTTTCCAAGCTCCACGACAGGAACAGTAACGCGATCTCCTAGTGGCCCTCTTCAGACCGCTTTTAAGGAACGTGAGCCTGGTTGGTTCAGATAGGAAGTTAGGGATTCTCAGGGCCCCGCGTTTCCTGGGACCACTGAACTTCATTCAGTTCCTTGAAGGTCGCAAGTTCCATGTTACATTTAACGTCTGGGAATGATATAGAATTCTCTACTTGAAACATTAAAAAAATTAAACGTAACAGACACACTTAAATGTTTTCCAGGTTAGGGGTAAGTTCCATATCCTAAGTCCTCAGGTCCTAGCACAGAATGCCTTTGTCGTACTCGGTAAAATCCGGCCTAATAGTATTTTAAACAGATTCATTCTTGCAGATGTTGCCTTTGGAGGAGACTGAGCAGCGCCTTCAGGGGGAGCCAATGTACAGCCATGGGCCAGAGCTCATCCGCGTGGTCTGTGTGCTTACACACCTCTGGGCAGTACCTCCTTTTTGTTTTCTCTTTTTTTTTTTTTTTTTTAACATTTTATTTATTTGACAGACAGAGATCACAAGTAGGCAGAGAGACGGAGGGAAGCAGGCTCCCCACTAGGCAGAGAGCCTGATGTGGGGCTCGATCCCAGGACCCTGGAATCAATGACTTGAGCCGAAGGCAGAGGCTTTAACTCACTGAGCCACCCAGGTGCCCCAGTACCTCCTTTTTCATTCATTCCTGACAGCCACATACATCACAAGCCCACGCAGATTCCAGGAACCAGAATCTCTTAAGAATTCTGCCTGTGTCTTCCATAAATAACAAATAATTTAAGGGAAAAAGAGGTCAGTACACCTGTGGAAAGGAAGTTAGAGCGTCATCCTCAGGAGCTGTTGATGGGAAGACCAGCTGGGTTCCAGCGCCTTGTTTGGACCATAACACTAGTATAAGAAGGACGGCAGCACAGCTAACATGGGTAACGGCTACATTTATTTTATACCAAAAAAGTTATGTGCAACAAATAAACATTCTTACATATTTACATTTTTTTTTTTTTTTTTTTTTTACCAGTTAGCAAAACTGTCCTAAATCTCTGATAAAGAATATCTCTATCTATAGTAAAGGGGGAAGTCTGCCCAGTGAACTCCACTTTAAATGAGTGTTTGCTCTGGAGCTTAAAGCACGAGTAATAAATATTTTTGATGGAACGTACTATACAGATCATACACCTAATACTTAGGCCATGCTTAATACAGTTTTATTACAAAACATTTTACCTTTTCTGGGCTCATTTGTGGGGAAAAAAAATTAACCAAGTAGCCTGGATTCCCACCCCTGCCTCTCCTGTTTTATTGAAGGGGAGAGTTCTCACAGATTAGGAATCATAAGTGCTGCCTAAAATGTCTGAATAGAAATGTTCCACCAATGCTTGCATGTTGGGGGAAAATACAGGAGGACAAAGGTTGCATGTTAGGTATTCCTTCCCAAATAGGTTACCAAAAATGATAGTGGATTTCTTGTTGGCGTTTGTATAACACAAGTTTTCAAGACAAGATTTGTCACCTTTTGCTCATGTCAAGTGTTGGTTCCAATCGCAGTTCAGAAGTAGTCACTGAAGATAACTGCACTTCTGATAATCTTGTAAATGAAATACAAGCAAACTAAACCCAAGAAATTGTTTTAATTTCACTGGAATCTTGGTCCTATATCCTACTGAGTAGGGTCCAAAGATCTCTTGTACCAAACGACAGATCTTCGTCTCTGTATGAAAATAGTCAATGCTTTCAACATCTTTAAAAGTAACAGATTTAGAGTGAGGTGACATACATCAAGTAGAAGTAATTCCTGGCACACAGCTGGTTAAACCTGAGTTATTTCACCAGTTTACCTTCGTGGAAAGCACCTAGCTGCAGTGAAAAACAATGAAATCCTCCAAACCACCTAGATTGCCTAGAATTTGTCATCTAACACCAGTTTCTCTTATTTCTTCAAATGTTACAACTACCAAGTAAGTAAGGGGCTTCATTTGTTATGACAGATTCCCCAAATCAAGAAGCGTGGAATTACTGCAAAGCCCAGAAATCCAATCCCGCCCCCACCCGCCAAATTTGTTCTTCGGTGTTGGTGGCTAGTAATGTTGCAATTTTTAAAATATTGGGTCTAAAATAGTCCTAATAGTCCTCGTAGTTTATAGCATGGTGTTTTCTCCTTGGGGTGGAAGAGAGGATGGAGAAGGGAGCCTAAATGCTTCCACCGGGGTCCTGCTGCTTACAGAGATGCTGGCATTACGATGCTGTTATTTGAGGCAGCACACCATCATCGCTCAGTGAGAAAAAGGGTATGAATTCTACTGGGGTCACAGGAACGTTGCAGAAATTTTTGTACGACTAAAACAGTGGTGTTTTCCCCAAGGCTTATTAGGAAAGCAAAGGAAAACCTGGAGGGTCTGGCTGAACAGGTTTACGTTTTATCATATGAGAGTTGAAGACATTTGCAAGAATGCAGCATCAAGACAAGCTTTAACTATACTCTGCTGATTGATACAAAATATGATGAAAAACCATTTTAAATTGGGACACGAGGAACTTATTTAGGACAACCAGTGTTATATATACCACAGAAGTCTTCACTGTTAACCATTTCCACTCTAGCTTAGAAGACAGAGCCGTGAGCTGCGTGGCAGGACTGGAAGCACTCTACAAAGATGACCTCTGGACATCATGACTGGACAAGGTCTTCAGTGCTAGGACTTGTTTCTCCATAGACACCAGATATCCAATTCAATGCTTTCTGGAGTTCATTCACTACAGAAACAAGAACAATACATACATAATAAAACAGGCATTGGAATATTCACATTCATGGGAAAACACAAGCCTGGAAATCGGAGTTCGGCTTTTACAAAACTGGGTAAAACTGGTTGAAAGTTCATTACAATTCAGATGTTACACCTGCCTTGGGCCAGAAAGATAAACTGCATCAATTAGGACAGTTAGGTGGAAACTGCTGAACAGCTGCTGACTCCACACATTATGGGTTACAGAGCAGAACCTGTCCCCTCCCTTCAAAAAGAAGGCTCATTCATGAAAGCACTCAAAAGTTACCGGTCTGTTTTTAACATAATGATGAGACTAACTGGAAGCAAAAACATTGCTACTACTTCTCCTCTAAGGAATAAAATGATCATACAGAACCTTTCTAGAGAATAATGCAGGTTTTCTACTTCATGGTAAGAGGAAGGAAGGACACTTCTGCCCAAGTTCAACACACAAAATATTTGGTTTGAGGTTTAAGACAGAAGGCACTTTTAACATTCTGATAGAAGGTGTTAACCATAAAAGCATACTGTTACAATTTCATTTGGGTTTATTCACATCACCTTTAAAACCTAGGCATTTGCGTAGTTTCTAGAAAGAGCAGTGACACCGTTAGTGTACTTCGCCTTCAGATGTTCCTACCTGCACTACTCCCGATGGAGCAAACTCAGAAGCGCATCAGCCCTAAGATTTACCGATCTAATACTGACTCTAAAACAATTAAGTTAGACATCCAATTAGTGCAGGATGAATCGGAAAATACTACAGGGCGACCCAAGAGCGATTCTACTCTGGAGCAACGGGGCTTCTACTGGCTATTTCAAGGTCCTAATACTGTTTGGTTGGCTGGCACCAATGTGAAGGAAAACTTCTGCATGACAATTCAGCTACTGTAAGAGGTTTTACCTAGAAATGCCATATCAATGTTTCCAGCTTTTCTCCAAAGAATTCTACCCACTTCCCCATCTTTAGTGTCCTGAAGACCTTGGATGTGAAGGTCTGGTCATATGACTCATTTTCTAAGGTTATAATTGATCCAGTTTTATGACTAGACACAAGCTTGACTTGAATGTCCAAATTTAGCTTCTTCCTTTCCAAGGAAGGAGATGAAAGGGAACCAACTACCCTATGATTTTGCTGTCAGTACTCCTCACAAGATGCTCCGTTCGGACTTACTATTTTCACTATTTCTTCAGTCAACGTTGGGCTGACAATTCTTCATCGCTACACTTCAACTAAACTGTACAGTAAGTTCTGCAGGGATGGATCCAATATTTCTACCTTTATTTACAAATATCACATAAATGGATTCTAGTTGAATCTACATGTTTAAATCCATCGGCTAAAAACATATTACATATTGTAAACATGGCAATATTTAATACAGTATCTATTCTAAAATATTCTCATGTCATGATCACATTTGTTATACCTGAAATTGAATTTATACACGTTAGAGAATTACTAGCAATGGTCGCTCACTTTACAATCAAGGGCAGGGGGCTAGGGCTATATTTTATTATTTCGGAAACATCTTCAAAGTAAAGTTAAAGCTTGTCTTTGATTGGCTCGGCATATCGTTTTTTCTTTTCTTTTTTTGTATCCATATTCAAAATGAAGATTGACACAGAAAATAGCTAGGGCCCCTTCTAATTTACAGGATTTTTAAAAATCAGTTTGAGATTCTTAGGGAGAGTGTCTGTTGTGAAGAATTAAAAAAACAAAACAAAACAAAACTGCTGCAAAAGAACCCTAATGGGAAAGGGGGCTCAGCGGCCAGTTCGGAGTTTGTCCGTCCGCGGTCAGTCCTGCTTAGGCTGCAGCTGCCGCTTCCAGGCCTCGTTCAAGTAAACCAGTCGCTTGTAGTTGATGATGAGAAGAACGAAGTTCAGCACGTACGTGACGACGCAGATGAGGCAGAACTCCTTCAGCACAAAGTACAGGATGTAGGCCAGGTACAGGGAGCCCACCACGGACACAATGGAGGACGTCATGAGGACTAAAGCTGCCACTGCGCTTGCGGTCATGCCTGCAAGGGGAGAGACACGGCTCAGTCAGGCCTTGATGACGGAGAAAGTCTCGGAGTCAAAAGCAAGCATTCTGCCATCTGCTGCAGTGCTGGAATGCTGATTTTACTGAAACACGCGATGGAATTTGGGAGCGAAAACGACTGGTCTGGGGAGATTCTGCACGCTGACTCTGCACACAGAGCACCAGTCTTGCGGCCGCAGTGTTTCTCACTTGTCAGTATTCTAGGTGAAGCATCATTACTTGGACCATGAACGGGCCTTAGTTAAGCCCTGCCAAGAGCATATGCAGGCTCCGAGTCCACAGTCGGCCTGAAGCTCACCTGCGAAATCGGCAGCCCCGCCACTGAGGCCCCTAACAGAGAAAGGAACATGAGGACCACAGCTTCTCTCCCAAGCAGGACACGCTGCCCCTGGCCTTTTCACTGCAGGCTCTCCATCTGTGGGCACTAAATCCTGTCTTCCCAAGTTTAGGTCCAATTTTTTAAAAAATCTGCAATGTTTAGGTCAAAATTTTCAAAAACCATACAAAGATGATTGTACCAATACGCTGCTAAACAAGGAAAAACTTGTAATAAACATTTCAGAAAGGGCTTAGCCTAGGAGGTAACAAGCCACGTTTGGCCGGTTGGCCACATGTGGGTCAAACCAGACCAAGAAAAAAGGCGGTTCTGTGCGCTGAACTGGGGATCTCTGATGCTGTCTGACATCTTCATGTGTTCTGTTCTGTAATTTCCTGCAGCCAATGGTCGTGGGAACAAGAGCATTTATTCCCAGGGACAGAGGAGACAGCCGGGCATATTAAGCTACCATCCCTCCCAACAACTAATGGACAAGGAGAACACAAACAGGAAGAAATGATCGGTGGTAGGAGGCTGGAAGAGGTTAATGAAGGAGCTGAAATCCCCACTGCCTGATGACCAGAAGCTGCCTGTGGGCTCAGACCACGAAGGCTGGCCTTGCCCCCAGGCCCGGTCATGCTAGAGTGTGACCCTTCATAAGGCTCTTCACGGCTAATGTACTGCCGGATTCCTGATGCCGGGGACTGGCCAATCCAACCGGCCCCCGCTCTTATACCTACAGACTGACCGACCGAGCCGCGCTCACTCATATGTAATATCTAGGACAGACTGAGTAGCTCAACAGATAGCAAAGCCTATACCGTTTTTTTCTGTCTGGCCCTTTACTAGTTATCTAAACCTTCAAAAACTAATGCTGTCACCTTAATTTTACCAAGAGGGTTGGTTTCAACATGATGGACAAGTTTACTTACTTTCTCACCTCCTAACACCAATGTGTGAACTAAAAGAGCTATTGGGCGGGCGCCCAGCTGGCTCAGCCAGTAAAGCATGGGACTCTTGATCTCAAGGTTGTGAGTTCAAGCCCCACGTTGGGCCCAGAGCTTACTTGATGAATGAATGAACCAATGACTGAATGAATGAGCTAAAAGGTATAAAGCACTTTGAATGCTCCATAAACACTGGCTATTAGTTAAATACCATTTTGTACCCAACCTGTCCTGATGTGATATAGCTGGTGGCTTGGGATACAATTCCCAGTGGAATTTACAAGGTGCTGTGCCTCTAAATAATGACGATCCCATCAAGCAGCAGAACATTCTGCAGCTGGGAAGAAGAGTGAAGACACTCATGGATTGCTGTGGAAATACCACCACGATGAATTAGTTGACCAAAAAAGAAAAAAGAGTATGTAGAACATTATGTACGGCATCTGCCTTTTACATTTGAGAGAGGAGAAAATGAAGATGATAGGTTTGTGTCTTCTTGCACAGGCCTAAAGGAAGTACAGCAACAACACGCAGCTACCAGCTGGGGTTGAAAGGCTACGAAGTGGGCAGAGGGGGCAATGGTCAAGGGCAGGCTTTTCACTGGGTGGCACTTTACATGTTTGTACTTTTGGACTCGTGGAAGTATTACCTATGAAAAATTAAATTAAAAATGCTGTATCTCAAACAACTTAGAAGAAGGGAGTGAAGATGACGTGCTCTGGAAAACCATGTTAGAGGAGTCTGCGTGTGCCTTCCGTGTGCCTCCTGACATTATAAATGCTTCATGTGAACACACAGAATGCAAACAGAAAAAAACACATAGGATACACATGATTTAAAAAAACATATATATAAGGAAATTCAGAAATTAAATATGACAAATGGAAATTTGTTCCATCTCTATCTCCAAAAATTAACATAGTCAAAAGTGTTTCTTACGCTATTTTAATTTCGGCCTATATGTTATATTCTTCTTTAGAAATCCAAATGAACAAATAAATGGAATAAAAAATAAAAGTCTCACCCGGGCCCCCAACCACTGACCCTTTTTATATGCATTTCTATGCATATATATAAACATAGAACTTCTCTCATACCTGTTATACTACAATTTGCTTTTTTCACCAATCTATGTCTTGATCTTTCCAGAATATTCATGTAAGACCTACTTTTTCCTTTAATGGCTACATAGTATTTTCTAGTACAGGTGTAACCTAATTTATTCAGCCATTACATTTTGCTAAGCTACTTCCAGTCTTTTGCTATTTTATACTGCTATGAATATCCTTATGTATATTTTTGTATTTCTATAGGATATGGAACTGGGTAAACCTGATAGAAGTATTTAGAAAAATTTAGATTCATAATTTCCCTCAAAAGAAATCAACCTCAGCTAGGCAGGAGAGCACCGCAGAGGTGGCAGGTAATGGGGTAAAATATTAACGATGGAAACCAAAGATCAAAATTGGCTGGATTTAACTCTGAAAGTATAAAAAACTGTACAATCAAAATTCACCAAACTAACACAAAAAGGACAAAGAATGGATAAAATGTAACAAATATGAAAATGGACTATTATCAGAACCCCAACAACAAAAGTGACAATGCCAGAAAAATTAAAATAAAATGATGGGGATTTGTAACTATTAAATTAGAAATTTTATGGAAAGCACTTGTAAAAAATGAAGATGGATGAAGTCAGACAATTGAGGGAAAAGTAGTTTGGTAATACGTATTAAAGTCCATTAAATATTTTGTGTGTTTTGGCTCATTCGCCCAAGGTTTGGAAATTTATTTTGCAGAACTAATTCAAACAGGGAGGTGTGTGTGAGGGGCACTTTAAACAAAGTTGATCAGCACAGTGTTATGTAGAACACAAGAAACTTGAAACCTTGATGTCAACAATAGCAAACACCAGAGAGGAAACAGCATGGAAGAGTTCACATACAGTGAAGTGAAAAGAGCAGAAGACAATGGACACAGCAGGTGTGTAAAGGTGATGAGTTACATCTAGTGCTTACAGTAATGCTCTCTCGGGGTGTGACATGTTTCAGGAATCTGCACAGTATATAAACTAATAAAAAAGTTTCTGGGGAAGACTGGAAGAGTAAGTTCCCTGAATGAGGATGGTTTTTCCCGGACATTATGGGATACTGCTGTCCTTGATTAAAGACCAACAGATACCAAATTCAGCATTAGCATCATCAAAGTCTCAGTGAACCAAATTTTCACAGCAGAAAAATGTGCTGCAAACTAGCGGTTCTATCATTAACATGCTTTTATTTAATATAAAGACATTTCAGGGCAAAGACACAAAGTACTAAAGGGAATATAACAAAACAAACTTATTTTTGTATTGCTGTGTAAATACTTACCAAGTAATAACTGTAGTATATAAAATATAAGTCCAAAGACACTGTTTGGCTGGTTTAATACACCATCCTTTCCAAAAATGGAACCCAAAAGACCAAATCCTCGACCCCATCTGTAAAATAAGGAAAACCAGTAACCCCATTTTGAGTCTTCCTATTTTTAGAAATGTAAAATTGTCTGAGAATGCCATGCCAATATACCCATCTGAATCTCTAAGTTGCCTATTTCTACATATTCTCTTATCCAAAAGGTAGGATGGAAGTATGTTTTTTCTGATGGCATTAGTATTTGCAGAGGAAGGGCTCCATCAATTTAAGCCAGTCCCTTCGCAGCATCACCACTGACATTTTGGGCTGAAGAATTCTTTGCACTTGGGGGCTGTTCAGTGCATTACAGGGTGTTAGCAGCAGTATCCTGGGGCTCTCCCCATGAGGTGCCAGTAGTATTCTCCCACCAGTGAAATGTCTCCAGCCATTGCCAGATGTCCCTGGGGGAGCAAAATCTCCTTCAAATGAAAGCTGCTGACTTAAGCTGCTTTATTTCTTCATTCAAAGTATGTGGAGCGCAGGGGCACCTGGGTGGCTCAGTCGGTTAAGCATACGACTCTTGGTTTTGGCTCAGGTCGTGATCTCCTGGGTCGTGGGATCAAGCCCTGCATCGGGCTCCACACTCAGCACAGAATCTGCTTGGAATTCTCTGCCCACAAATAAGTAAATAAAAAAATGAATAAATAAAATCACAAAGTATGAGGACCGAATGTTGCTTCCTGACAAATTTCACCAGGATATGCAACAGGAAACATATCTTAGGAACATATTTGTAAACACAGAACAGTATCAGAAACTACAGGTCCTTTCTAGAATCATAACTCAAGAATAAAAAACCTGATATACAATTTGCCCTGTCACTTTTTATCTGCAGTTTAACTTCAAATTTTGCATTTAATGTTTTCAGAATCTTATTTTCCTGTTTTTAAGAAAGATTATTTCTGATTTAATAAAATTTGACTCAAATATCAAACTACCATTTACTCTGGATGAAAACCTTTGAAGATAACTTTAACTCTGAACGAGAATGCTTTTTGAAAATAAGAAAGAAAACAGCAGTCGTGGTTTCAAGTCCGTAGCGAAGCACTGAATGAAACCTGAACTTTGCTTTGGAATACAAACTACCTGAAAACAAGGAAAAGTAAGTGATTCTTTATTTGTCACATGAGCTTAATAGTGTCCAAGAAAGGGTGAAACCGCTTTATAATGATATTGGGAGGGAAGAGCGACCCTGATTTTACAAGCAAGTGAGAGCCCTGAGGATTTTTATCGTCCAGAGTCCTCCACCTGCACATTCTTGTGCGCGTTCTAGGTGCAGGTCACGGGCCAGGTGCTGGGATACAGGAGTGAACAAGTTGGAGAAGGTGGTTCCCTTGTGGGGCTTTGATTCCATTTGGGGAGGAGAAGCAGTGAGCATGGAAACAAATGACAAAGTCTCCTTCAGAAACGGATGAAACTACTAACAGACCTGCAGGAAAAGTGAGGGCAGAGTCATTCCAGACCAGAATTGGTAAATTCTAAAAATTTAGAATGCACACAATCATCTTGGGGTCTCATTAAAATCCAGGTTTTCCTTTAGCAGGTCTGTGGTAGGACCAAGACTGCATTTCCAAACCAAACCAAACCAAATGCTCCCGGCTCGTGCTTCTGGCGGAGGACCACACTCTGGAAGGGAAGGGGTGGCGGGAGCTACTCTAGTAGACGATCCGAGATGGCCTTTTTCAGGAACCATGTTTTGAACTAAATCCTGCATGATGAAAGGCAGCCAGTCTCTTGAGGAATGGCAAGTACAAAGGCCTTGAGGCAGGGAAGAGCTGTTCGTGTCCAAGAAGTGTGCGAGAAGGCCTCAAGGCTGACAGTGATGAGGGAAGAGCGGCAAGAGAATGAGGCACCCAATCATTTACAGCATTTATGGCCTTTTGCAGGCCTTGATAAAGAGTCTGAATTTTATTCGAATTGCAATGGGAAGACATTCGGTGGCTTTTAAATAGGAGACCAATACAAGCTTATTTATGATCACTCTTAACTACTGAGTAAGAAACAAACTGCAGGAGGGCCGGAGTGACAGGAAGAAACTCTATGCAATCAGGCTTCTCAGCTCTGCTCATCTGCAGTAGTAATTCAAATTAAATCACCACCTTTGGCAATGGACATAATTGAGCATGCTGCCCAAATCATCACGGGCAAACAGAATTTTTATATATTCCAAGCACTGGTCTAATTATTCACACAGGATCATGTTGGTATTTTCCTTGAAAACATGCAGAAACCCACAGAATATATCACTTTATCAAAGTGATACATGCATAAGGTTTAAAAATCAAATAACACCGAAAGTCTTACAAAATAGACTTCCCATGCTCCCGCCCTCTCTACACACAGTTCTGACTCCCCAGAGACAACCACTATGCTATCTTTAAACCTTTTTTTCCTATTTAATTCCACATTTCTAAAAGATTTTGTTAGTTGAGAGAGAGCAAGAGAAAGAGAGAGCACAGCCATGGGGAGAGGGGTAGATCGCAAGGGAGCAGCAGACTCCTCGCTGAGCAGGGAGCCTGATGTGGGGCTCAATCCCAGGACCCTGGGATCATGACCTGAGCCAACCAGGCGCCCATTAATTCCACATTGTTAAATAATATGCTCACATGGCTATTTCTTGATTTTTGAATTTTTTAAATTTAAATTCAATTTAGTTAACATATAGTGTATTATTAGTTTCAGGGGTGATTTCTAAATTCTAGTATCTTATGCCTTTCTAATATGGTAGACTAGAATGTCACTTTAAAAAAACACTGTGGGGGCACCTGGGTGGCTCAGTGGGTTGAACCTCTACCTTCAGCTCGGGTCACGATCTTGGGGTTCTGGGATTGGCCCCAAGTTGGGCTGTCCGCTGGGGTAGGGGGCCTGCTTCCCCCTCTGCCTGCCTCTCTGCCTATTTGTGATCTCTCTCACTCTGTCAAATAAATAAAATCTCAAAAACAAAACAAAACAACATTGTGGGGTAACCCTTTGGGTCCCCTCCCTCCTTGGGAGCTTTGTATTATCACTTTGCTACTGCTCAATAAACCTTGCTTTGCTGCCCCAAATAAACAAACAACAACATTGTTGAGAGCTTTAAATGTATATACACAAAGTTAACAGAACCATGTAATAACCTCATGCAGCTGTCGCCCAGCTGCGAAACCGAAACCGCACCTTCCGTCTCATTTCCACCTCTACCCAACTTACCACTTGAAGATCAATTTGTTACTCTTTAAGGAAAAATTTACATATATTTAATGCACAAATCTTAACTCTTCTGTAATTCTGATGAGTGGAACACCTGAGTTGTCCTGGTAGACTAATTCTGGAATACTTACCCACTAGTGTGAAAGGACAATTTAAGTACCTTTCCTAAACATTGAACAAATGAACACTCCAAAACCAAATGAGAGCTTCCATCTCCCCAAGTACATTGTTAGATCCTCATCAACCCACACTCTTCTTCACCTTTAGCATCAAACACTGGGCTGGTGAGGCTTACAGGAACCCAACTTCAAAACCCAAGTTAGATCTTGGGGTCTCCTGGATCATGGCACTATTTCCCTTAAGTCACATTCAAAGTTATAAAATACAATTACCATTCTAGCGTTTTCAAATGCACAGAACAATCACTTAATTCCTCAATGAATACAAGTAATAACATTTAATAAACTTTGATAAACTTCATGTTAAAACTGTTAGCAAGCCAAGTCACACGTGAGGTAGACTGGATTTACGTAAGATTATCTTCCTTGGAAAGGGGACGAAAAACCGATTTTCATAAATGACACTATACTTTAAAACTGCTAAGGGTGCTGTAATTTAAAAACCTTTAGTGAATTTTTTTCAAGATGGGACATTTGAAAATACTGTAGTTGTCCCCTACTTCTAAAAGCTATACTATATGAAACATATTTTATGCGCTAACTTTATTCCTGGCTCTATCTTAGTTTCTAACCATTTTTTCCTTGTTCTGTCTATACTCACAATTCTATTATATTACTTATCCTAAAGCTGCCCCAAGTAATTTATGGAAGGAATGAGATATTAACCAATTGAGCCAAAAGAAAAAATTTTTTAATGATGATTTTTGTTGGTCATTTTTTAAAGTTTTTTTTTTTTTTAATTCCAGTATAGTTAACATACAATGGGATACTAGATTCAGGTGGACAATACAGGGATCGACAATTCTGTACACCACTCAGAGCTCATTGTAAGTGCACTCTTTACTCCCCATCACCTGCCTACTTCACTCACCCATCTCCCCTCCGGTAACCATCAGTTTGCTCCTTATAATTAAGAGTCCGTGTCTTGGTTTGTTTTTCTTCCTCTTTCTCCCTTTTGCCCACATGTTTTGCTTCTTAAATTCCACGTATGAGTGAAATCATATGGTATTTGTCTTTCTCTGACTTATTTCGCTGAGACTGTACTCTCTAGCTCCATCCGTGTTGTTATAAATGGCAAAATTTCATTCCTTTTTATGACTGAGCAATAGTCCATTGTATATATATAGCACATCTTCTTTATCTAGTCATCTATGGTTTGGGCTATTTCCATAATTTGGCTATTGTAAATAATGCTCCTATAAACATCGAGGTGCATGTATCCCTTTAAATTAGTGTTTTTGTATTCTTTTTTTTAAAAGATTTTATTGATTTGACTGAGGGAGAGGGAGAAGCAGACTCCCTGATGAGCAGGGAGCCTGATGTGGGGCCCAAACCCAGGCCTCTGAGATCATGACCTGAGCCGAAAGCAGACGCTTAACTGACTGAGCCACCCGGGCCCTGTGTTTTTGCATTCTTTGGTCAAATACCCAGTAGTGTGATTGCTGGATCACAGAGTAGTTTTTTTTTTTCTTCTTTTAATTATTTTTTTTAAAGATTTTTAGGGGTGCTAGGTGGCTCAGTCAGTTAAGTGTCTGCCTTTGGCTCAGGTCATGATCCTGGGGTCCTGGGATTGAGCCCCACATCAAGGTCCATGCTCAGCCGGGAGACTGCTTCTCCCTCTGTCCTTCCCCCTGCTCAAAATAAATAAAATCTTTTTAAAAATAAAGATTTTTAAGATTTGTTTTTAAAGAGTGTGTACCTGCGTGAGTCGGGGAAGGAGCAGAGGAAGCAGACTGTGTGCTGTGTGCGGAGACAGATGCAGGGCTTGATCCCACGACCCCAGGATCATAACCTGAGCTGAAACCAAGAGTTGGATGCTCAACCTAGTGAGCCACCGAGGGGCCCCAGGGTAGCTCTATTTTTAATTTTTTGAGGAACCTCGATACTGTTTTCCACAGTGGCTACAGCAGTTTGCAGTCCCAGCAACAGTGCAAGAGGGTTCCCTTTTCCCCAAATCCTCACCAAAAGTTGTTTTTCGTGTTGTTTTAGCCGTTCTGACAGGTCTCACTGTAGTTCTGATTTGCAACTCCCTGATGAGTCATGATGTTGAGCATCCTCTCTGTGACTGTTGGCCATGCAAATGCCTTCTTTGGAGAAATGTCTTTTCATGTCTTCCGCCCAGTTTTTACTTGGATTATTTGTTCCATGAGTGTTGAATTTTACAAGTTCATTATCTATTTTGGACACCAACCATTCTCTGGACACATAATTAGCATTATCTTCTCTCTTTCTGTAGGTTGCCTTTTAGTTTTGTTGACTCCTTTGCTTTTTATTTGGATGAAGGCCCAATAGTTCATTTTTTGCTTTTATTTCCCTTGCCCCAGGAGACATAATCTAGAAAAATGTTGCCACAGCTAATGTCAGAGAAATTACTACCTGTGGTCTCTTCAAGGTTATGGTTTCAGGTCTTACATTTGGGTCTTTAACCATTTTGTACTGATTTTTATTAATGTATGGTGTTAGAAAGTGGTCCAGTTTTTGGGTGCCTGGGTGACTCAGTTGTTAAGCATCTGCCTTTGGCTCAGGTCATGATCCCAGCGTCCTGGGATCGAGACCCACATCAGGCTCCCTGCTCAGAGGGAAGCCTGCTTCTCCCTCTCCCACGCCCCCTGCTTGTGTTCCCTCTCTGTGTCTCTGCAAATAAATAAATAAAATCTTAAAAAAAAAACCCAAAATGAAAAACAAAGTGGTCCAGTTTCATTCTTTTGCAGGTAGCTGTCCAGTTTTCCCAACACCATTTGTTGAAGAAAATTTCCCCCATTTTATATTCTTTCTTCCTTTGTCAAAGACTGACCGTGTAATTGTGGGTTTATTTCTGGGTTTTCTATTCTGTTCTGTTGATCTGTGTGTCTAATCTAGTACCATACTGTTTTGGTTACTACAGCTTCATAATATAACTTGAAGTCTGGAATTGTGATAGCTCCTGTTTTTTCTTTTTCAAGATTGCTTTTGCTATTTGGGGTCTTTTGTGGTTCCGTACAAATTTTAGGATTTTTTAAAAAAAATATTTTTTACTTGAGAGAGAGAGAGAGCACAAGTAGGGAAGTGGGGGAAAGGGAGAAAGAATCCCAGATTCCCTGCTGAGCATGGAGCCTGATGTGGAGCCCAATGTGGAGCTCGATTTCACGACCTTGCGATCATGATCTGAGCGGAAACCAAGTGTTGGGACGTTAAACTGACTGAGCCACCCAGGCGCCCCTAGGATTGTCTGTTCTATTTCTGGGTATCTTGACAGGGACTGCCCTAAATCTGTAGAATGCTTTGGGTAGTACAGACATTGTAACAATATTTAGTCTTCCAGTCCATGAGCATTGAATGTCTTTCCATCTCTTTGTGTCCTCTTTTATTTCTTTCATCAGTGTTTTACAGTTTTCAAAGTACAGGTCATTCACCTCTTTGGTTAGGTTTATTCCTAGGTATCTTATTTTTGGTGCAACTGTAAATGGGACTGATTCTTTCATTTCTCTTTCTGCTGCTTCATTATTGGTGTATAGAAATGTTACAGATTTGTGTACATTGATTTTGTATCCTGCAACTTTACTGAATTTGTGTATCATTTCTGGCAGTTTTTGTTGGAATTTTTCAGGTTTTCTCTATATAGTATCATGTCATCTGCAAATAGTAAAAGTTTTACCTCTTCCTTGCTGATATGGATGCTTTTTTTTCTTTTTCTTGTCTGATTGCTGTGGCTGGGACTTCCAGCACTATGCTGAAAAGGTGGTGAGAGTGGATATCCCTGTCGTGTTCCTGATCGTAAAGCCTCAGTTTTTCCCCACTGAGGCTGATAATAGCTGTGGGCTTTTCAGAGATGGCTTCTACTACACTAAGGTATGTTCCCTCTAGACCTACTTTGTTGAGGGTTTATATCATGAATGGATGATGTAAGGAAATATTTTCTTAAAGTAGTATTTATACAGATGTTCATTTTGCTTCAGACATTAATGAAATGATTATGCAGAGGAGAATTTCTTTCATCTTTGATTCTAAGAAAGGTTCATTTTTGACCCAAATAATGACGTCCTTGAATATTTTGTATTTGGGGGCATAAACAACCAGCATCACTTCCCTATGGTAAGAATGAGAAATCATTCAAAGGTTTCCAAACACTCCTATTTTTGCCAGAAACAACAAATAAAAGTCAATAGTCTTCCAACTCTTGTAGGTCCCTGAGGATAAATCTAAGACATTATTTGCCTCTTTCACCCATTCCCTCCTAAGTGTCTAAGGAAGTTTTCCAAAGGCTACATGTGTGACATGTAATAATGCAACAGACTGAAATGCAGGGGTTGATATGAGAATCCAACAGTCTTCAATTTCAGCAGACATTAGAGAGATCTGTGGCAAGAGAAACAATGCTGTTCAATTCACTACTGTGTGTGTGTGCACATGTGCTTGTTCGGGAAATGTTATTTTTTATAAAACTATTTTGTTAACATATAATGAGGTTTACTATTACTTTTAAGTGAATGATTTAAATAATATAAGTGATTTTGCAGTTTTTAATTTCTAATACAGTAACTACCAAAGATATAACACACATAAATAAAAACTTGGGGTTCTCAATAACTATTAAAATATAAAGGAGTCCTGAGACCAAATTGTTTGAAAATCACTGCTTTCAACCAATTTCCCAGTAAAATACATCATAGTTCAGACAAAATTTTAAAAACTGGGGTGGGATAAAGTAGGGAGGAACTTTAAAAAAATAATTAAATAACGTGCATTATAGTAAATTATATTTTTAAAAGATTTCATGGCCATAACATTAGAAAAAAGGAAAATAATAAATGGTGGTAAGGATATGGAGATATTGGAATCCTTGTACATTGCTGGTGGGTAAAATGGTGCAGCCACTGTGGAAAGCAATTTGGCGGTTCCTCAAAAAGTTAAACACAGAATTACCATATAAGCCAGCAATTCCACTCCTAGGTACAGATTCCAAAGATCTGAAAACAGGTATTCAAGCAAGTACAAGTACTTGTTCAAAGCAGCATTAGTCCCAATGGCCGAAAGGTGGAGACAATTCAATGTCTATCGACTGACGGCAAACAAAATATGGCATATGCCTACAGTAGAACATTATTCATTCGTAAAAAGGAATGAAGCACGAGACATGCTATAATGTGGCTGAACCTCAAAAACATTATGCTCAGTGGAATAAGCCAAACACAAAAGGTCACATATTGTATCAATCTAGAATAGGCAAAGCCACAGAGACAGAAAATAGGCTAGTGGTTGCCAGGGGTTAGGGAGGGAGCAGTGAGGAGTGACAGCTTAATGCATACAGTATCTCCCTTGCGGGTGATGAAAATGCTTCGAGGGGCACCTGGGTGGCGGAGTCAGTTAAGTGTCTGACTCTTGGTGCAGGCTCAGGTCATGATCTCAGGGTTCTGGGATTGAGCCCTGTGTCTGGCTCCACACCCAGTGGGGAGACGGCTTCTCTTCCTCTTCCTCCACCCTTCCCCCAATTCATGCTCTCTTAAAAAAAAAAAGAAGAAAATGCTTTGGAACCAGATAGAGGTGATAGCTGCACAGCACTGCAAGTGTACTAAATGGGCTGCATGTACACTTTGAAATGGTTAATTTTAAACAGATTTCACCTCAGTTAAAAAGAAGATTTGTGGGGGCGCCTGGGTGGTCCAGTTGGTTAAGTGTCCGACTTCGGCTCAGGTCATGATCCCAGGGTCCTAGGATCGAGTCCTGTATTGGGCTCCTTGCTCAGCGGGGAGCCTGCTTCTCCCTCTGCCTGCTGCTCCCCCTGCCTGTGCTCTCTGTGTCTGTCTGACAAATACATAAATAAAATCTTTAAAAAAAAAGAAAAGAAAAAGAACAAATTATTTTCAGGAAGAAAATAAATACTACAAATATCAACAGTTTCTGAAAGGTGAGGAAGAGTTTAATAAGGATACTTTATTCCCCCTTCTACTTTGTTGTATTTTGTAAATTTTCTTTAATGACCAAATGCTACTTTTATGACAGCAGCAAAAAACGATGCCATATCAAGTTCTTTAATCACATTTAAATTGATGACAAACTTT
Organism: Lontra canadensis; assembly: GCF_010015895.1. Lineage (NCBI taxonomy): Eukaryota > Metazoa > Chordata > Mammalia > Carnivora > Mustelidae > Lontra > Lontra canadensis. Next base: position 539,317 of record NW_022631039.1, on the reverse strand, counting down.
AATGTCTTTCCAACTTCACTCTCTCCCGATCAACCAGATTTAAATTTTACTGCAATTTCTTTCCTCATGGAATATCTACGAGACCCTAATATAATGACTAAAACATTCAGGAATACAAAATTAATAAGAAAGGAACTAAATTAACAGTATGAGTCTCCCTGATATCTTCCTTACTCTGGGGGAGAGTCTGCCGAGATGCTGGCTTGTACATACCACTTATACATATTTCTTTCACTTAAAAATATTTACGATCACTGACTACTTCCTTAGGCACAATTTTTTCTTTTTCTTTCTTTTTTAAATTTAAATTCAAGTGTAAGTGAAAGGAATATCTATAAAATATATTTTACCTGTAATTCTCTAATTTTATTAAAAAAATTTTTTTTAAAGATTGACTGACTTGAAAGAGGCGGGGAGAAAGCACTCATGCAAGCTGGGGGAGGGACAGAGGGAGTGGGAGACGATTAGATTTCCTGTTGAGCAGGGAGGCCAACAGGGGCACGCAATCTCAGGACCCTGAGATCATGACCTGAGCCAAAATCAAGAGTCAGACACTTAACCAACTAAGCCACGCAGGCGCCTCAATAATTTTCTCATTTTAGATCATAGCATTTTTGTAATGGCCTACTGGCATAAAAAATTTATTCAAACATTTAAAATTGCATTGTGAGCCTCTGCCTTCAGCTCGGGTCATGATCCCAGGGTCCTGGGATTGAGCCCACATCGGGCTCTCTGCTCAGCAGGGAGCCTGCTTCCTCCTCTCTCTCTGCCTGCCTCTCTGCCTACTTGTGATCTCTGTCAAATAAATAAATAAAAATCTTTAAAACTGCATTGTGTTTGATGGTTCTAAAACCCTGAGAAGTCCATTTTATTGAAAACAAATAAACAAACCAATCTAAATAAGCGGCAACAAACAAATAAAAATTCAGTTGCTTTCCAAAGGTGTTCTGGGTGCATTATGCACCAGATATGACAAAAAGTTTGATACATTCAAGAAAAATACTAAGGATGTAATTTCCACAGAGGAAAGGTCTACCCACTGTGGACCAGCTTCCTGTCAGATACCCAAAGCCTCAGTGCTGGAAGTGTGGGCTCTGGAGTCAGACAAACTTGATTCTGTCATTAACAGGCTGTGTGACTTCGGTAAGTCACTTAACCTTGGAATCTGAAGCCCCTCCTTCGTAAAATGGAGATGATTAGGTACTCAATTCATAGTACTGCTGTGGGAAGTAAGTGTGTCAAGAATAATTCTATAGTGGCTTCAGATGTCCCTCAACAGATGAATGGATAAAGAAGATAGGACTAGAACACACACACACACACACACACACACACACACACTAGAATACTACTTAGCCATCAAAAGGATGAAATCCTACCATTTACATCAATGTGGACAGAAATGGAGGATATTGCACTGAGTGAAGTAAGTCAATTAGAGAAAGACAATTACAATATGATTTCACTCATACGTGGAATGTAAGAAACAGTGCAGAGGATCATAGGGGAAGGGAGGAAAACTAAGTGGGAAGGAATCAGAGAGGGAGACAAACCATGAGAGATTCGACTCTAGGTAATTGAGGGTTGTTGGAGGGGAGGTGGGTGGGGGATGGGGTAATTGGGGGATGGGGTAATTGGGTGACGGTCATTAAGGAGGGCATGTGATGTGATGAACACTGGGTGTTCTATGCAACTGATGATTAAATGAACTCTACATCTGAAACTAAATGATGTACCATATGTTGGTTAACTGAATTTAAATTAAAAAGAAAGAAAATGGAAAAATTACGTGGTGGCTTAATGTCAAAAAATATACTACGTAAACATGTATACACAAAACATTCTGCTCTCAAGCATTGTATCTTTTAGGCCCAATGGTTTTGATATAGCATGCCTTTTTTTTTTTTCTTCCACAAACACTGGCATACTTTATTAAAACATTTTACATTTGATCTTAAACATTTGGTGTGATATTTTATGGATATACTGTAATTAATGGTGGAGATGACTGCTGGTGAATATCAGGCTATTTCTACTTCTCACGATTATACAACATTAAACAGATACATCAGGTCTGCACGTTACATTATTTCCAGAAGATAAAATAAAAAGAGAGAAGTGACTTGAGTAAGTAGCATAAGCATCTTTAAAACTATTGTTGTTTTTTACGATTTTATTCATTTGTTTGACAGAGAGAGACACAGGGAGAGAGGGACCACAAACGGGGGGAGTCAGAAGCAGGCTCTGCTGAGAAGAGAATCAGACATGGCACTCGATCCCGGGACCCTAGGATCATGACCCAAGCCAAAGACAGGCACTTAGCTTACTGAGCCAACCAGATGTCCCTCTTAAAAATTACTGTATTATTGTGCAAGAGGTTGTATACAATTTAATGCTGATTTATACCTCCAGCATCAGCGCTGAAATGTCTTCTTTAAAAATAGCTACAACAGAACAAATGGTAAACATGCTTTTACAAAGTTAAATAGAAAAATATATCCCCAAGTTTAAATTTCTGATTACCTTTTTAATTGCTTATTTATATATCGGAAATCATTTGCTTTTTTTTGTATTTAAATTTTATAGTAAGTGTGCCATTATCCTGTTTTTATCATTATATTTTAACAATACAATTTAATAACAGTAATTTAAAATTTTTCTTTATATACCCACACACAGATATTTAAATTACATTCCTCAAATTTACACATGGAGAGACCTCCATTTTAGCAATACCTCCTGCCTCCTGACTCATTCCTTTACTCATCCCTTGCTAGGCTGGTAGCAAACTTACTCGACTGATCAGTTTCCAACAAGGGACTGAGCATCTGTGGATAAGACCTTCTGGATTCCTTCCTTGGGATTTATCCACCTGAACAAAGATGCATTCAAGACTAAACTTTAAAAAAAAAACGTGGTTTAAAAAAACCCACATAACATAAAATTTACTGTCTTAACCATTTTTAGTGTACGGGTCAGAAATGTTAAATATGTCTGCATTGTTGTGAAACAGATCTCCGGAACCTCTTCACCTTGCAAACTGAAACACTATCAAACAACTCTGCTTTTCTCTCTGACCAGTACCTGGCAACCACGCTTTCATTCTGTTTCTATGCGTCTGACTACTCTACTTTAGGAGAATCACACAGTATCTCTCTTTATGTACTGGCTTCTTTCACTTAGCACCTTGAAAGGTTCATACACGTCGGGGCATGTGACAGGATCTCCTCCCTTTTTAGTAAAAAGCTGGCTAATATGCCATTTTATGCACACACCATGTTTTGTTTATCTACTCATGAGCGCTGGTTGCTTGCACCTCTTGGCACATAAAGCTTATTTGCTTATATATTTTTTCTGTTGCCCCAAACAACTGCAATGTTGTGGTAATTTTTCACCCAATCCTCTGACAGGAGCAATCCCCCTCGACAGTAAAATTTCAGATAAAACCCAACATCAAGACAAATCAAAGATGAGGTGCTAGAAGGTCCTCTCCTACCACTTTGTCGTGAGAGTGAAACAGCCTGGTTCACGGGAGGTGATGCCCTGGGCGAAGGTGAAGAAGTAATATATATTTCTCTCGTTCTAAACTCATGGGTTATGATACAGCACCAATTTAGTAAGAACTTTTTGGAGAAAAAAATTACCATAAAAATATGTACATTGATCCAGATGGTAAAGTTAAGTAACAATGGACACAAAAATCACAGAAATAAAGAAGTTAATATTTGGTTCTATAAAATCTTTCTCAAAGTTTCTTCTGTGGAAATGACCAGCTCGTACCAGGAAAGTACCTCATTCTCAGACCACTGTGGACAGTAGATGTTAAATAAAACTTGAAATGTTTTCAAGATGAAAGGTCTATTTTTTCACATCAGCTCAAGAACCCAAAAGGGTCATAACCACTTAAAAGGAAAAATGGATCCTGGAAAGTGCACAGAAGTGGAGTAATACTTGTGTTGGGCCTAGCATGGTAGCTGATAATGCTCTATGTTCAAAAAATACTTGTGACTATAAAAATTTCTGAGGTACTTCGTGTTAAGACCTGTATGCTCAATTTGATAATATTTTTTCTTTTCATGATACTAAATTTTGTTAAAGTTATACATACACATTTTTCAAAGCCAGATATTACTATAAGACTTAGCACAACACCTCGAAGTTCTCTGATCTTGGAGTCACCCTCCTCAGAGGCGAGCACTTTCAACTCATTTTTGTGGGTTTTTTTGGTATTTATTTTACATAAATGCTTCATTTTCAGATTGGATCACTGGATGCAGCAGGTCACGGAGAAATATAGTCCATACCATGGTTGGCCTCAGGCTGCTGTCTGGGCCTGCTGCACAGCCGTCATCCTGATTTCCAGTTTCTTCTCTACACCAAACATTCTGTTTCCTAGATTTAGTATCTTCTTTTCCCCCTTGCTGACCCACCTGGTTTTGGTGAAACAATCTTCTAATAGGTTCCTTGAGAAAATACAGACTGGAGGTAACACTTCTGAGATACTGAGAGTCTAAACATATCTTTCTTCTACCATCACTGGATTGGCAGTTTGGGGGGTATATAATTATAAATTAAAAATAGCTTCCCCTCAGAATTTTTAAAGTAGTGTCCTTGAAAAATCTAATACAACTCTGACCCTTGAATATGACCTGTTTTTGTTCCGTTATGAGGCTTTAAGAAACTTTATTACTATTTTCAGATTTCATTTATACTGAAGTTAGTTAACATATAGTGTGTTACTAGTTTCAGAGGCAGAATTCGGTGATTTACTAGTTGGATATAACACCCAGTGCTCATTATATCAAGTGCCCTCCTTAATGCCCATCACCCAGTTACCCCATCCCCCCACCCACCACCTTTCCAGCAACCTTCAGTTTGTCCCTTATAGTTAAGAGTCTTTTATGGTTTGTCTTCCTTTCTGTTTTTATCTTATTTTCTTCCTTCCTTTATGTTCATGAGCTTTGTTTCTTACATTCCACATACAGGTGAGATCATATGGTATTTGTCTTTCTCTGACTGACGTATTTCACTCAGCATAACACCCTCCAGTTCCATCCATGTGGTTGCAAATGGCAAGCATTCATTCTTTTTGATGGGTGAGTTAACATTCCATTGTATGTATATGTGTGTGTATCTACACACATGCACACACACACACACACACACACACCACATATTCTTTATCCATTCATTTATCAATAGATATCGGGGCTCCTTCCGTAATTTGGCTGTTTTGGATGCTGCTACTATAAACATTAGGCTGCATGTACCCCTTCGAATCACTGTGTCCTTAGGATAAATACCCAGTAGTGTAATTTCTGGGTCATGGGTTAGTTCAATTTTTAACTTTTTTTTTTTTTTTAAGATTTTATTTATTTATTTGTCAGAGAGAGAGAGAGAGAGAGTGCACAAGTAGGCGAAGTGGCAGGGAGAGGCAGAGAGAGAAGCAGGCTCTCAGCTGAGCAAGGAGCTCGATGTGGGACTCGATCCCAGGACACTGGGATCATGACCTGAGCCGAAGGCAGCGGCTTAACCCACTGAGCCACCCAGGTGCCCAATTTTTAACTTTTTGAGGAACCTCCATACTGTTTTCCAGAGTGGCTGCACCAGCTTGCATTCGTACGAAAGGTGTAGGAGTGTTCCCCTTTCTCTGCATCTTTGCCAACAGCCCGTTTCCTGAGCTGTTAATTTTAACCCACTCTTTTTAATCCTGGTGCTCTAAAATTTCACAAAGGATGTGCCTTGGTATAGGTCTTAAGTTATTTATTGTGAAGGGTCCTTATTTATTGTGGTGGGTCCTTTCAATGTAGAAATTCATGTTTTCCAATACTAGAAATTTATCATGTTCTAGAACTTAGCCAAATGTTAGACTTCTCAAACTCTTAAACTGAACTTTTTTTTTTTTTTACCCTTTTCTTCTCATTTTCCTTTTGTTCCATTTTCTTGGAGATTAACATGATGTACTCTTCCAAGGCTTCTATTAAATTCATTTATTAAGCTTACGGCTACCATATATTTAAATTTTAAAATTTTTTTAAAAAAAATTTTTTTTTTTTTTAAGATTTTTATTTATTGATTTGACAGACAGAGATCACAAGTAGACAGAGAGGCAGGCAGAGAGAGAGAGAGGGAAGCAGGCTCCCTGCTGAGCAGAGAGCCCGATGCGGGACTCGATCCCAGGACCCTGAGATCATGACCCGAGCCGAAGGCAGCGGCTTAACCCACTGAGCCACCCAGGCGCCCCATACCATATATTTAATTTCTAAGCATTCTCTCCTATCTTACGATTGTTCTTTTTACATAAATACATCTTACTTTAAGGATGACCACTGTCTTCTTGGACCTAAGGAGATGCAGCTATCAATGGTTACTTCAGGGTTACTTCTGGCAGCTTCATTTTGTTTCTTCTGGGTCCCCTGGTGTGTGTCTGTATCTGTTTGTCTCTCGTATCGAAACTTTTCTCAAATGTCTGGGGGTCCCTCACGGTCAGTTCATCTGCAAGACCAAGGCACCGGACATACGAATGCCAGTTCCAGCTCTAGACAAAACAGAGTATGGCCGCTCCAGCCTTTCTTTCTCTCTCCCACTGATTACTAATAAAAATCGAAGAGAACACAAAAAGCAGCCACTGAAAGACCCTACAAAAATACAAAGAGCATGTGGATACAGGAGAAAGGTCGAAACTTGAATAAAAACCAGTACAATGGAATTTTCTGAGGCTTTCCCCCCTCCTTTACCTTCTGCTTTTGAACCAAGGGTGGCACTGTTAAATTGTGGAATTACCCGGGGGGGATAATTAACAACGCCCCAGTCTCTGAACAGAAGATGAGCAAAAGGGACCCGTGTGAAGTAGAGGATGTGGGTTACCACAGTTGTGCTTTCCTCATTTAGTGCTTCTCTCCCGGCCTGGCCTAAACGTGAGCGAGAAGCGCCCTGAGGCGCGGTGGGGCCGGCGCCTCGCGCCCCAGAAGAAAACCTCTCTCGGCCGGGAAGGAGCAAGAAAAGGCGTCCCTGTGGTCCGGCGCATGCGGCAGGGCTCCTGTAATTTCTCTCTTCTCTCGTGGGCTTTCCCCCAGGGGGAACTCAGGGGAGCCGACACCTCCCGGGACGACGCGTCCTCTAACCCGGAGGAAGCGGGAAAGGGCCGCTCGGAGCCGGGGATGAGGAAGAAGTCCCGGCCCTGAGCAAGCCACAGAAGGGACCCCTCATTCTGCGCAGGAATAACAGGGCCCAAGCGCATCCCTGGGCTGCGCATGCGTGGGAGAAACCGAGGCAGCACAGCAACGTGAGAACCGACCTCGGGGTGAGCCGCCGCCCCAGCCCGGCCCGGCCGCGCAGTGCGCCAGGAAACGGGGTGACGCCGAAACGAGCCATCACCCACGGCGGGGGACAGAACCTGCAGTCGCACCGAGTTCACTGCCAAAACAAAAATGAACATTCTCCAGAGGATTTTTAACAGGACCTAAAGTCTGACAACCTAATGTTCAAAATACATTGAAGATACACTCCAAAATTACAAAAATACGTAGATCCAAAAAAAGGGACTCTTGAGGGGAAACATAATTAACATATGTCAATCCTAAAATGACATAGATATTACCAGTATAAATTGAAAACGCTTACATCTACGTTCCAGAAGGTGAAGGTAACCAGAAATGACTGGAAAGATGAAAGTTCTCAGCAAAGAAAGAATAACTATTAAAAAGGAACAAAATGGAAATTACAGAACAAGACATTACAACACCTGACGGTAAAAGTCCAGATGACGTCAAACGGCAGAGCAGATAGGCAAAGGAAGACTCAGTGAAGTATGAATTATATATTAGATATACTATATATGATACATTTTCAACATACGTAGTTAAAACATGGGACCTTTATAGTTGTAAAATTTCCACATTCTCCTTTAAGTTATTCAATACTAAGTCTAAATAGAATACGAAATGTTATGTATGTATATCATAATCTTTACAAGAACCACTAAAAAAGTTCAAATTTAAAAATTCAGAGATATACGACTGGGGCGCCTGGTGGCTCAGTGGGTTAAAGCCTCTGCCTTCGGCTCAGGTCATGGTCCCAGGGTCCTGGGATCGAGCCCCACACTGGGCTCTCTGCTCAGCGGGGAACCTGCTTCCTCCTCTCTCTCTGCCTGCCTCTCTGCCTATTTGTGATCTCTCTCTCTCTCTCTGTCAAATAAATAAATAAAAGTCTTAAAAAAAATTTTTTTAATCCATATATCCAAAATAAGATATGAAACAGGGAATGGATGAGCAAAATGGAGAGAGTACAAAAGAAAACAAAAACAAAAACAAAAAGAAAAATGAAAAGATAGACCTAAATTTAAACATATCAATAATTCCATTAAAAGTAAACAGCCTGAACACATCAATTAAAAGACAGGTCATTATGCTGTACATCTGTAACTAATATAATATTGTATGTGTCAGTTATACCTCAATAAAAAAATCCCCTCCCCAATTAAGACAGACATTGTCAAAGTGAACTGAAGAACAGAAAAGGATGAAGTGTATGCTGCCTACAAGAAAACCACTTAAATATAACATAGGTTAAAACTAAAGAGATGAAAAAAGATATACCATAAAAACACTAATCAAAAGAAAGCTAGAAAATGGTTAAAATGTTGAAGTTTGTGTCATGTACATTTTACCATGAGGGAGAAAAAGAAGAAAAACTAGAGTGGCTATATTAACATGAGAAAAAGCAGTCTTCAGAACAAGGGAATTTATCTGGATATAAAAAGAGACATTATATAATGATATAAGGGTCAATTAGCCAAGATGACAAGTCAATCCTCAATGTGTACGCATCTAAAGAGAGAGAACTCCAAAACAAATGAGGCAGAGAACTGTAATGAGAGATAAATAACCCATAATTAGAGACTTCCACAAATCTCTCAGTAACTGACTGAACAGAGAATGAGAAAGGATATAGAAGATCTGAACAGAACCAACCAACCTAATCTGACATTTATAGGACACTCCACCCAGCAATAACAGATTACATGTTCTTCTCAAATACACATAGAACAGTCACCAAGATACACCAAATCGTAAGCAAAACATAAACAAATATGTCATAAACAAACCTTAACAAATTTAAAATAACCGAATCCATACAAAGTATATCCTCTGACCATAACAGGAGTTAGAGTAGAAATCAGTACAGAAAAACACTTGAAAAATGCCAGTTATTTGGAAATCAACACACTTCTAAAAAACATAAAATCCGCAGATTGAAGAAGTCTCAAGGAAATTACAAAATACTTTGGACCAAATGAAAGAGATGATATGTAAATGTAGGTAATGGTATCCTGCTAAACTCATGCTTACAGGGAAATTTATAGGGTTAAAAGAAGAAAGGGAAAAACTAGAGCAAAATCAATGAAATTTAAAACAGAAAAACTAAATGAAATCAAAAGCTGATTCTCTGATCAAAAAAACTGATAAAACCACTAGTTACAGTTGACAGGGGAAAAGAGAGAGACACAGAGAGAGAAGACTCAAAGTATCAATATCAGATATGGAAGAGAGGATGTCATTAAAGACAGGCATAGACATTAAAAGGATGAGAATACTATAAACAACTCTATGCCCATAAATTTGACAATCTACAAATAGTTAAATACTCAGAAATTCACAAATACTAAAATTTACTCAAGAAGAAACAGAGAATCTGAATGGTCCTACTAATAGTTTAAAATCTTTCCCCAAAAGAAAAACTCCAGGTCCACATGGTTTCACTGGCAAATTCTACCAAATACAGAAGGAAAGAATAATATCAATTCTACACATTCACTTCCAGAAAACAGAAGAAAATAGAACACTTCTCAACTCAATTAATTTCTAAGGCAAGCATTACCCGGACATCAAAACCAGATAAAAACATTACAAGACAAACAAAACCAAAAAGGAACAAGAAAAACACTACGGACCAGAATCACTCAGGAAAGGAGACACAGAAATTCTCAATGCAATATTATAAATCACATCCAGCAATATACATAAGGGATAATGCATCATGACCAAGTGGGACTAATTCTGAAAATGCAAGGCTAGTGCAACATTCAAAAGTCTATCAGTGTGATTCACCATTTTAACAGACTAAAGAAGAACAACTCAGTGATGATCTCAACGGATGCAGATGACACGTGTACTAAAACAGACTGTCCACTCGTGATTTTGAAAATGGTCATCAGACTAGTTAGAGAAGGGATTTTCTCTGATCTGATAAAGGTTATCTACAAAACCCTACAGCTAACATCACATTCAACAAGAAAAGACCTTAGTTCTTAACAAAGATGTCTGCTCTCACCCCTCCTATTTGACACTACAGAAGTCCTAGCTAGTACAATACAAGAAGAAAATAAACCAAAGTCCTGCAGATTAGAAAGGAAGACATAAAATTCTATCTGTAGGCCACATGACTGTCTACCTAGAATCCTAAGTGAGAGGACAGATACATAAAGAGACAAGAGCCAATTCATACACAAAAACCTACCACCTCTGTAGCAACTAGCTCAGGAAGCCAAACCACAACTTCTGTAGTGATCGTTGGTTCCAAACAGCTAGGACTTGATCAGTGACTGCCAGCTTCCTTAATTTTTGCCCCCACTCCCAATTCAGGACTGACAAGAGAAAGCTAAATAAGCTCCCTTAACCAATCACATAGGATGCCCCACTTCTAGTCAGGCCAGCTTCCAGTTTCCCCAAGCCAACAACTTCCAATTAGGACAACCTGAAGCTTTCCCTTTTTTCATTAAAAAGCTTTTATATTCTCCTTTTAGATTCCCTTCTGAGTCCTTACCAAATTCAAGTAATGGTAGCTGATGCCTTACTTATTCTCATTTAGGTGGTCTTCATTAATTTCCATACAAGAAATCCACAAAAAAAGCTAGAATTAATAGGTAAGTGAGGTCACACAACACAAGGTCAATATATAAAAATCACCTGTATTTCCATATACTTGCAATGAATTACTGGCAATAAAAATTTTGGGGCATCATTTATAATATGTATACAGACAAAAAAAGGAAAATATACAGATATAAATCTAACAGAATAATATAGTATCTATATGCTGAAAATTATGAAACATTGACAAAATTAGTCAAAGAAGACCTACATAGAGAAAGATACTGTGTTCATAGACTGGAAGATTCAATATGGATACAATATTAACTCTCCTCAGACTGATCTACAGATTCCTTCAACTCTTTTTTTAAGATTTTATTTGTTTATTTGTCAGAGAGATGAGAAAGAGAGAGAGAGAGAGGAAGCATGAGCACAAGCAGTGGGAGTGGAGGCAGAGGGAGAAGCAGGCTCCTCACTGAACAGGGAGCCTGATGCAGGACTCAATCCTGGGACCCTGGCATCATGACCTGAGCCAAGGGCAATGCTTAACCGATGGAGCCATTCGGGCATCCCTCATTCAGTGCAATTCTAATCAAAATACCAGTGGGATTTTTTTGTAGATAGTGACAAAATTTATACAGAAAAGTAAAGGAACTAGAAACGCTAAAGCATTTTTGAAAAAGCATATAGTCAGAAAATACACACTAATTTCAAGATATTCTATGGGATGGTACAGTCAGTTAAGCGTCTGACTCTTGGTTTTGGCTCAGGTTGTGACCTCAGGACCATGAGATGGAGCCCTGCATCGGGCTCCCCAATCAGCGTGGAGTCTGCCTGAGTTTCTCTCTCACTCTGTCCCTCCTCCCCACTTGATCTCTCTCTCTCTCAGATAAATAAATCCTAACAAATCAATAAAATAGGGGAAAAAAAAGATATTCTAGAGCTACATTACTCAAGACAGTATTGGCAAAAGGACAGACCATAGATCACCAGAGTAGAATACAGAGCTGAGACACAAACGATGCTTTTAACAAAAGTACAAAAACAACTTAATGAAGAAAAACATCAACAAAACGGTGTTGGAATAATTAAACATAGATATGCAAGAAAGAAAGAAGAATGAAAGAACTTGACCCATACCTCATACCTCATACCTCAAACATGATTCACAACAGAGAAGATTAGCAAAGTGGACTTCAAAACTTAAAATATTTGCTCTGTGAAGACATTGTTAAGAAAATGAAAACGTATCAGGTGAAAAACTTTTATCCAGAATATATAAGATCACAAAACTCAAGCATAAGAAACAAAATTCAATTAAAAAAGACAAAAGCCAATGATTTATATAAACACATACAGAGATGGTACATAAGTACATGGAAAGATGCTCAGTAATTAGAGAAATGCAAATTAAAAATCCAATGACATACAACTGCATACCTACCAGGATGGCAAATAAGTGGGACAGAACAAGACCAAACCTACACGTCTCAGTGCTGGTGAGGGTGCGAAGCAACTGGAACTCACACATCGTTGATGCTCCTGGAAAATGGTGCAGTTATTTTGGAAAATGAAGTAACAGTTTCCTATGACATTAAATACATGTGTCATGGGACCCAGCAATCCCACCTGTTTACCCATGAGAAATAAACACTTACACTCATTCAAAAATCTGTTTGCAAGTGTTCACAGTAACTTTATTTGTTATTGCTGGAAACTGGAAACAACTCGATGGTCCTTTAACAGGTAAAAGGATGAGCAAACTTGTACATGCCATGCTGCCTCACTCAGTAATGAAATGGAAAGACCACGGTGCACGCAGCAGCGCGGGCAAGACTGCACACACATTAGAACAAGTTAACAAAGCCAGACTCAAAGACTGGATACTAGAAAATCCACCTAAATGATATTCTGGAAAAGGCAAGAGTATAAAGACAGAATAGATAAGTGCCTGCCAGGCATTAAGGATGGAGGCTTATCAAAAAGGGGAACTCTCCTCATGCTGATAGGACTGGTGGTTACCTGGCTGGGCACATCTGTTTAAACCCAACAATCTGTAAAACCAAATAGTGAATTTCATTATAGGTAAGTTTAAATCAATTAAATTCAAAAAGCAGAATGGATGTTCTATTACTGGATGTGGTTTTGTCAGCACTAAATGTTACCAGAGGTAGATAATTAGGCAAAGAGTTAATCATATCAGTAAGGGTCCCTGAATGTCAGTATCCGTACATATTTGCTCTAGAAAATAAAATTTCGGTAGAAAAAAAGAAGCCACCAGTCCCCCACTGCTAGAGGTAGGGATAGGCATGAAGATGCCTACCAGCTAGTGTTCTTACAGCTGTGTCTACTTTCCTATTCTTTCTGTCCTTGTGGTTCTATAAAATTCTTTTGTTCCTTTATTTTCATTTCCTTAGAGTTCCCTGAGGATGTAGAGATAAACACATGCATAAAAGCTATGATGCTTACCTGGAAATCTAAAATTCACTTTCTCAAATTTTATCAAGTACCCATGTGCCAAGCAGGTGGTGTCTGAAGCAGGAGATAGGAATTGTGAAGTTGGCTATAAGAATACATGGGTCAGAGTGTCTACCCCAAGACACTTCCTCTTTAAAGAACAGGGAAAAGTCATATTCAGAAACACTAAGTAATAAACAGTGTGAAGTACCTAGGAGTCTAAGTGGAGAGCTTCCTTCTGCCTCAGAGGGTTAGCAAGTGACAGTGGTATTGGCACAGAGCCGAGATTGCCCAAGGCGATCAGAATCAGAGGAATAGGAGTTAGGAGACTGCTCAGTAATAGCTCAGCCAAAATGTGAAGGTCCGAACTAGGACTAAGAACACAAAACATGGACTCAAAAGATATTCAGGAAGAAAAATCAACAGATTCGGTAACTAAATTATGAAGGGACAGTGATTAGATAAAGGTGAGACCATTCATGAGACCCCATGAGAGGAAGAAGAGTGGATGACCGAGTTGCTCGGACATAAGGAGTTTACACATATCTCTGAGCCACAAAGATAGTTATGTTTAACAAGCAGCCCAAAATAAAAATCTAAAAATTTATAAATGGGTCTAAAACATGGATTTAGCAGTGTGATTCTAAAAACTACAGCCACGAATATGATGGCTCCGGAAGTTTTTAAGATTTTACTTATTTATTTGAGAGAGAGAGCATGAGAGGGGAGAGGTCAGAGGGAGAAGCAGACGCCCTGCTGAGTAGGGAGCCCAATGTGGGACTCAATCCCAGGACTCCAGGATCATGACCTGAGCCGAAGGCAGTTGCTTAACCAACTGAGCCACCCAGGCGCCCCAGCTCCGGAAGAGTTTTAAGAAAAAAAATTATAGAGAAGGAATCCACGGAGGTGACTGATAACTGGCTAGAGCAGTAGGAGAACAAGGAGAGAGTAGAAGAGAAGTGGATGAGAGAGATTCAAGGAAAAGAACAGTATTCAATATCAAATCCCGAGGAAAAGATTAGTAAAATGTCAAGTAGAAAGTACCTTCTAGATTTGGCAATTAGGCTAGTGATGAACCATGACTTAAAAGAATGGGCAGGTCTTTTTGATGTTGGTCTTCCTAATTCCAATGTGGGGCAGGGGGTTCCTATCCCCCACAAAACCAACCAATTCTTGGACACCATCAAGCTGAGAATTCAACTCAATTCCATCACTATCTACCTGGAGATAGCATCAGATTCCACAGGTTAAGGGCTCAGTCCTACAAGACTGCCTCAGAGGCCAGCTGCAAGCCCCAACAGCTCTCCAAACCCAGTCTCAGGTTTTTAATGGAGGTTTCATTACACAGACCAGGCAAAAAAACCTTAAAAAACCAAAAACCATAATTGTTTGATTAATGCAAGAAGAGAAAGAAAAATGAACACTGAACTCGTGGGAGAAACAGAAACTGTGAGGTGTTATTTTTAAATCCAAATATATCAGTAATTAAACTAACCATGTGAAAGGTCTACTAAAATATCTGTTAAAATTCTATCAATACTTGTGGGATTTAACTAACACTGTATGTGGAGGGACTTTCTAACCATTATCACATGCATTAATGATCTGTGTATCAATCTCAAGTTAGAAAAATAATAGCAAATTAAACCTCCCCAGAGTAAAAGAAATAAATACAAATAATGAAATAGAAACAAGCATAACAGCAGAAACCAGACATTAATAAAAAGAATCAATTCCTATTCAAACCCACCTTTAATTTAAATAAGAGGGAGAACTACAACAATGAGAAAAGGCACACCACTGAAAGAAGCTACCCTAACATTTTTCAGATCCAGGCTTTTGACCCTTGACCGGGAAGAGCCTCCCCACCCCTCCCCGCCAGCCAGCTTTTCTCTGATTCTGTACGTATGTTTCTGTGTCTCCCGTTAAGAGTCTATGTTCCATGAGGAGAGGAATCACTCACTGTCACTACCCACAGTCTAGCACAATGTACAGCATGTGGGAGGGCAGGGACTCAGTAACCACTCACTCAACAAATACTGAACGCCCACCATGTATCTGGTACTGTTCTAAGTGCTCAGAATACAATAAGCAAAACAGACAAAATCCTATGGCCTCGTGGAGCCTACGTTCTTTTGGAAGGAGAGACCAGCAAACAAAATACATACTATGTCAGATGGGGACAAGCAGACAAAGCAGAAAAGTGAGTGTAGAACCGAAAAACTGCAACTTAAACTTTATGTTTAAAATTCAAAGTCAGGGGCACCTGGGTGGCTCAGTGGGTTAAAGCCTCTGCCTTCGGCTCAGGTCATGATCCCAGGGTCCTGGGATGGAGCCCCGCATTGGGCTCTCTGCTCAGCAGGGAGCCTACTTCCTCCCCTCTCTCTCTCTCTGCCTGCCTCTCTGCCTACTTGTGATCTGTCAAATAAATAAAATCTTTAAATAAATAAATAAATAAATAAAATTTAAAGTCAGATGGTCAGGGGAGGCTTTGCTGAGGTAAGAAAGCAAACCATGATGACCTGGCAGGTTTGAAGAACGATCAGAAAGCATGGATGAAACAAAGTGAGGGTATCAAGGAAGGGGAGAGCAACAGAAGACAAAGTCAGAAAACATCAGGGCTAGGGTCTCAGCAGATCATATGGGGTCTTTAGGCCATTATTAGGACTTTGGCTTTTACTTGGAATGAAATAGGAAGCTCATTTGTCAGTGTAGCCACGGTTTATATTTTAGAAGGACCCCTCTGGCTGTAGTGTTGAAAACAGTCTATGAGGGTGAAAGGTGGGAATCAGGAGTCCAGTTATGAGGCTACTGTGGTAATCCCAGAAAAAGATAATGGTGGCCTGGACCAGATGACAGAAGTGGAGGTGGTGAGAACTGGTTAGACCCAGCATCAATTCTGAAGGTAGAGCCATGCAGGACTTGCACACAAATTGAATGTGCTGTGTGAGAGACAAAGAAAATCGTCTAAGATGATACCAAGGTTTCAACTTGAGCAGCTAAAAACAAAAGTTACTTTCTGAGCTGGGAAAGAGAAGGCTCTGGGGAGGTGGAGAATTCACGGAGAATTCAGTTTTGGACCCATCATTTCAGCTGCCCTTTATGTATCCAAGGGGAGGTGTCAGGTAGGCAACTGGATTGAGTTTTCCGTGTAAGCTAGAGATAGAAATTTGAGAGTTGTCAGCAGATGGGTGGTATTTAAAATCATGATGTTGAATGGCATCACCAAGAAACCTTTGACAAATGCATCAGTTCATTAATCAATGACTAATAAACATAGGATTGCTAGCCATCCGAGCTGTCCTGGATGAAAAAGTGTTGAAAACTGGGGACCTCAACTTCAGTTGGAGTGAAACCACAACTATGTTTGTTTTGGTTTTTAACGAAGAGTCTTCTCAAAGAGCACCTCCAAGAGCAAAAAAATGCATAGCCAACACTAAGGGAAGGCAAGTTTCCTAAGTTTCCTCTTATTTTTCTCCAAAATTGTTAGATTTCCTAGCTTGCACCATGTTATCTGCCCCCCCCCCATATATATATACCGTGAAATGGATGCTGTACTCATCTTATGAAATCCTGGGGAAAAGGTACCCTTTGTTGAGTGTTTGAAGATCATCCCAACCATTCATTTTGATGGGTATTAACTGGAAATCAACCTGGACCATCAGAAATCTATGCCTTTGGATAATACTATCTCTCCTATGTAGAATTGCTTGCACTGAGTTTCATGTTGGCATTACATCTTGGTAATTTTTTTTTAAGATTGTATTTATTTATTCATTTAAGAGAGAGAGCGCATGCGCAAGTCGGGGGGGAGGGTGGAGGAAGAGGGAGAGAGAGAATCTCAAGCAGACTCCACACTGAGCAAGGGAGCCTGATGCGGGGCTCAGTACCACAGCCCTGAGATCACAGCCTGAGCTGAAATCAAGAGTCAGCCGCTCCAGGCGCCTGGGTGGCTCAGTCGTTAAGTGGCTGCCTTTGGCTCAGGTCATGATCCCATTCCCACTGCTTGTGTTCCCTCTCTTGCTGTCTTCCTCGCTGTCAAATAAATAAATAAAATCTTAAAAAAGAAAAAAGAAAAAGAGTCAGCTGCTCAACCAACTGAGCCACCCAGGTGCCCCACATCTTGATAATTTCTAAAGGAAACAATCATATGAGCTCCTTTACATTGTTTGCTACAGGAATGTTGCTGAAAACATTGTCTATATATCTGTGTCCTTTACGTGTAAACTTATAAGAGCTTTCTTTTATAATTAATGAGAAAAAATTTGCCTTCCCTGAAGAGTTATATGCAATGTTTCTTTTTTAGGCAAGACTGCCTTGAAGTACATAATGTCTGATCCCATTTATATGATACACTAGAACAAGCAAAACTACAGTAGGAAAAAAAAGTCACAGCAATGGACACCTCTGGAAGGTTGGGAGACTGGCAAGAAGCGGGATGAAGCTTCCTGAGGTTATAGTAATGTTCCACATGAGAATTTCTTAGAAGCAACACTACTAACAAAAAATTGTGACCAGACTCTACCCACTAGATGTCAGTACAATCCTACCCTTACCAAGCCCAGTTGGGATAGCCAAAAACAATCTCCATGTGGTCAAATGTCCCATAGGAGGCAAAATCACCCCTCATTGAGTACCACCGCCCTACATCTTCACAGAGTTTTGACTTACAGAGGTGTATGCGTTCATGTCAAAATCAGAGAACATATACTTACCGTGTGTGGCAGTGTATTTGCATTTTAGCTCAAAAGAAAACAAACTGTAAACACATAATGAACTCCAGTTAATGATATGCATGTTAAAAGTATTTAGGGCTTTTTTAGTGACGGCTGGATAGAGAGGTGGATATTTGTATAGTGATGCAATACTGCCTATATAGCAAAATGTTAATGGTACAATCTAGGTAGCGGATACAGAGGAACTCTATATTAATTCTTTGAACTTTTCTGTATATTTGCAAATTTTCATAATAAAATGTTTGGTTATTCTCATCAACCCATTACACGAATCAAGCCCCAAGTGGAGCCAGTTCAGAAACCTGGGGATACTTGAGCGTTGGAAAGTATCAGCTCTAAGCACTGTGATCCTGGAAAGAGTCACAAGTCATACCACATGGTGTGTGCTTCTTGATGGCTTCTGGACGAAGAAACAGTGCTCTACAGCCCCACAATGACTCATAAGTTACATTAGCAAATTCACACCTCATAAACATTTTAAATATTCTGAAATTTAGTTAGAACTAAATGCCTGCATTGTTTCATGAATGCATGGTCAAACATTTGAAAAGTAAAATTAGTGATAATTAAATATAAGTTATGGTATTTCTTTTTTCTAACAAAGCATTTTTTTTACTTTAGTATTAACTTACTATATAACTATAGCTCAATAGTGTGTAATATGCTCTGTTGTGTCATGTAATAGGTATCAAATCCTTTTAAATCCATCTTTTAAAGATGCAGTGAAACTGGTTATTTCCTACAGACTTAAGTACTAGTGCGTATAAAGCCTACACCTTTAATGGGGGTGACACGATCGTCCAACATTCATAGCATGGATCTCCAGCAGTGATGGTCTACGAACTCTCACGGATCCGTGCTGTGGCCAGTTCAGAAACCGAAAGGAAGCACTCGGAAACTTTGACAGAAGTGTGACACTAACATGACATCAAAGTGCACCAGTGCATTTCTTTTTTTAATAGAATACGGACAGATCCAAGTGCTGTCAAACTCACGTGACGAGTTGCATGTGGCACAGAATCAAGTTACATGTGATATTTCAAGGTTATCTTGTCAGCTACCTAAAGGTGTATAGGAATCTGAGAAAACGCACAGGCTTATTCATTTTTATTACTAGTTAATTTTATGAACATTTTCCTCTTAAGCCTGCTTATTATTTTATAAATTAACATAATTCACTAAATTAGAGAAATGAAATTTATGCTACTTAAACTAATTTACACGTGGACAAACAAGCTTCAGTGGGCTTTTCAGCATCTTTTTGTTGGAGAAGACACACCTTTTCTGAATCAACAGTAGCAGGAAACCAGATGAGGATGGCAGGTATGACCGATTTGGAACCGATGAAGACAGAGTACTGTGTTCACTCGGCAGTATGATCCCTGTATAATGAGTTCATGTCGCAGCCATAACTGATGGTCAAGTGCTAACGTCACAGAATATTAGCTGGAGAATATACTGGCTAATGGAGCAACAAAACCATCTAAATTTCAGGAGTATTTATACACAAAACATATACAAAAATAAGTTCAAAACCAAAAGAATTACTTAGAAAAAAAAAAAGAACACTGAATTTAAAAGGCTAACAGAAGCAGAGATGCAGTATTTTACCCTTAAATATTTGTTTTACAGGCTTCCTATTTTAGCTTCCTAAGCTAAGCTATCCATCTTCCTATCTTACATTTTGTATTGCTAATACTAAAATGGTAAATACAACTGTTAAGAAACAAGAGAATAACTACATCAAAAATACTTGCTTAGAAATAGTGGGTAAACCTGTACTTTTCAAAGCTAACACCACTCACCACATTTAGAAACTCATGACCTGGAAGAACCAGTTAACAAAACCGTACTTGCAAAGTATTTTTCATTGCACCTGGACAAGTGCACAGATACTGCCAATGTGTTATTTGAATATGATAGTAATATAAAGAAAGAATTCTTGTTCTCAGTTTTATAGCTAACAAACAAGCAGCTTTGAACTGGATAAAACTATGAAGAATTGCACTGTCAACAACAGTGGCCTGGAGTTTTACGGAGAAAAATATTCTGACAGCACAACTGACAGGACAAGAAAACATTCTGGAGTAATTTCCCAGATGAGGGAACATCAGAAAGTAAATCAACACACAGCTTCTGCTGTTGACAAACTCTTGTTAGAAAAAGTCAGTTGAACTCAACAGCATGTTTAGTATCCCAATAAAAATCATGAAAATATAAATGTTTAAAAATTAAAGTTTATTCTCTTTATTATGTAATAATAAAGCCGTATCTTATAAATGATTATTAGTGGGTTAATGTTAAAACAATGTCAATGTTAAAACAATGGCTCTTGAGGGGAAGTCGAAATTACAAACTCTTAGCGTTTCTGTGAGATAAAAAACAAGTTTGGTCCAACTTTTCAAAGATGTTAACTGGATAACAAAGTTCTGTAATATCTTCAGTACTTTTAATGTTCTTAAGGCTTCCTTACAAGGAAGAAATGCAACATGTTTTTCAATGGCGAGTAAGATTAAAGGGAAAAACAAAATTTTGCTTGGAAGAACAGTTTCTACAGTTATCACCATACAATTCATAAATATAATAGAACTCCTTCAAATTTAATTTTCCATCCAAATGAGATCCACAGATAGGAAATGTAAAAGAACTGAATCCATTTCTTTCATTTGAAGATAATTTAACCATTTACGGCTTAAACTGTTGGAAGTGGCTACTGCTGAAAGATAAAGGAAACACTTGGGACTATAGCACCGCTTGTTTTTTGTTAAATTCTAAACGGATATCCTGAGCTTGATGAAACTGCTTTTAAGATTTCTTCTTCTAGAGTCCCACCAATATAACTCAACATTTTCTCTACAGTATTATTGAATCAAAGCATAACGAGTTTAACTATAATGTCATCATCTGAAAGTAGCGATGTCTTCAAGCCAACCTAGATAAATTAATAACCAAGACGTAAGCTCATCTGTCACATTAAAACTTAAAATATTAAGACAATGTTTTTTCAAGGTATAAGTTAGGTATTTAAAATACTCAATTGCTATTTCATAATTTTATTTTTTTTAAAGATTTTACTTGTTATTTATTTGACAGATCACCAGTAGGCAGAGAGGCAGGCAGAGAGAGGGAAGCAGGCTCCCCACCAAGCAGAGAGAGCCCGATGTGGGGCTCGATCCCAGAACCCTGAGATCATGACCTGAGCCGAAGGCAGAGGCTTAACCCACTAAGCCTCCCAGGTGCCCCATAACTTTATTTTTAAAAAAGTAATCTCTACATCCAATGTGAGGCTTGAATTCATAAACCCCAAGATCAAGAGTCACGTGCTCCACTGACTGAGGCGCCCCACTATTTCAAAGCTTAAGATTACGATTACAAAACATATAAAAAGAGTGTAATAGAGAAATTTACCATAGTAATTGACTATACATGCATAGTTTTTGTAATTCTTCATATTATTTTACTGATTATATTGTGATTTTTGTCATTTGAGTAAACTACTTGAGCTTGGATTTACCTTGTGTTTTTATTTTTTAATAATTCATTTTGTAAACCCATCAGTCCATAATGGATTGGAAATTTTAAAAATTCATCTTTCACTACAGTTTGAAAAACACTGGGGTGGACTTAAGTAGCTACTTGTATCTTGAGTTTTTGGGAAGAGTAAATCCACATGAATCCTGCATAAATCTCTATTAATTGAGATATTGTAAACACTTTGAGTAAACTTAAATTTTTAAGTATTTGAAAATTTGAAGGGTGTAGAAAAATGTCTTAACCAGTTGCTGGTATTCATATGCAAAGTAGAACTCCGTTTACCAAAGGAGGTCACAGGTCTGGTCCAATGCTTGCTTGTTTTCACAATAAATAAAGAGAACCTGGACTAGAACATATTTTCATATTTAACCCAGCATTTTAGCCATTCAAACTATTGTCTTTGACGGAAAAAAGAAACTGATGAAGATCGTCTTAAAAACAAACCTATCCAGCTGAGAGTAACAAACTGAACAAAACTGTCTTTGGAAATATCAAAATGTTCTGATTGTAATCTCAGACTCCCTGAAGCTCAAGTAAATTTGAACTTGAAAAATAATTAAGTACCTGGCTCAGAGATCTGTACATCATTATACTAGCTAATATCAATGAAAATGTTAGACCATCCCCCCATGATTTTAAAATAAGGGAAGGAAAGGGGTACCTGGGTGGCTCAGTTGTTAGGCATCTGACTTTGGCTCAGGTCCTGATCCCAGGGTCCTGGGATGGAGCCCTGCATCAGGCTCCCTGCTCCACAGGAGGCCTGTTCTCCCTCTCCCACTCCCCCTGCTTGTGTTCCCTCTCTCACTGTGTCTCTGTCAAAAAGGGTAAATAAAATCTTTAAAAAAAAAAAATTAGGGAAGGAAAAATAAAATGAGATGAAATCAGAGAGGGAGGGGCGCCTGGGTGGCTCAGTGGATTAAAGCCTCTGCCTTCGGCTCAGGTCATGATCCCAGGGTCCTGGGATCGAGCCCCGCATCGGGCTCTCTGCTCAGCAGGGAGACTGCTTCCCTCTCTCTCTCTCTGCCTGCCTCTCTGTCTACTTGTGATCTCTCTGTCAAATAAATAAATAAAATCTTTAAAAAAAAAAAAAAGAAAGAAATCAGAGAGGGAGACAAACCATGAGAGACTCTTAATTCTAGGAAACAAACTGAGGGTTCCTGGTGGGGGGGGGGGATGGGGTAACTGGGTAACGGGTATTAAGGGGGGCATGTGATGTAATGAACACTGGATGTTGTAAGCAATTGATGAATCACTAAATTCTACCCCTGAAACTAATAATACACTCTATGTTAACTAAATTGAATTTAAATTAAATTTAAATATGTTAACTAAATTGAATTTAAATAAAAAATTAAAAGTAAAATAACGGTAGTATTCATAGTGGCATATATTACCAATAATCAAAACTGAACCCTGGGAGGTGTACTGTGGGTCATTCAGGAACGTGAAAGCAAACCTAAGCACTCTTTCAAGACAGTAATCAGTGTTGGGAAGAAGATGCCTAAGGCCATCAGAATTACTGCTACCATAAATAGTTTTCAAAAAAATTTTAAATCTCCATTTTAACTTAAGGATGAGATGAGCACTGGGTGCTATATGCACCTAAAGGATCATTAAACATTATGTTAAAAACTAATGAAGTACTATATATTGGATGATGTTAAAAACTAATGAAGTACTATATATTGGCTAACTGAATTAAAAAAAGAATAGGTATTTTCTATTCAAACTTTCTTTGATTACTTGTTTCCTTGATCCAGTTCTCTACCTTTGGGGGGGGGGTCTCAAAAAAATAGGTCAAGAAGTAGATGCTGTTTATAATACTCCCACATAGCAATCTTTGTGAATAAAAATTAACTTTGTACTACAAAAAACCCTGTGATACCATAATTTTTGTCAAAGTGAAGTAAGGAAACATATGTCAATACTAATAAACAAATGAACATTCCATTTTTTATTTCCTGGCCCTAATGTGTTTCAAAATTTATTACCTAGTTAGGTTTAAATACCCTAGAGCTGGAAAACAGATATAAAAATCTGATAACCTTAAATAGCTAGTATAAATTGAGGGGAAAATAATATTGACTAAAAATATTAAATAAAAATACAATAAATAAATACATAAAAATAATAAAATGCATAGTATTTAATGTTTTAAAAGAATCTCAGAGAATTCTGCATATAAGGAAAGGAGTAACAGAGATGAAAAAATTTTCAGAGATGAAAACATGATTTGCCAAATTTTTTTTTTTTTAAGATTTTATTTACTTATTTGACAGAGAGAGGGAGAGTGAGAAAGGGAACACAAGCAAGAGGAGTGGAAGAGGGAGAAGCAGGCTTCCCGCTGAGCAGAGAGCCTGACAGGGCTGGATCCCAGGACCCTGGCATCATGACCCGAGTCAAAGGCAGACACTTAATGACCAAGCTATCCAGGCACCCCTGATTTGCCAAATTTAAAACAGCAATGGAAGCATTTTGACATGTAATAAAATATTTGAAAAGAGGGGTGCCTGGGTGGCTCAGTTGGTTAAGCGACCGACTCTCTATTTCAAGTCATGATCTCAGGGTCATGAGAGAGAGCATTGCAGTGGGCTCCATAATCAGATCAGTATTCCGTACTCAGCACAGAGTCTGCCTGAGATGCTCTCCCTCTCCCTTTGCCCCTCCCCCAACTCACACTCTCTCTAAATAAATCTTAAAAAAAAAAGTGAGTAGCAGATGAAATATTACCAAACAAAAAGTGATGTAAAACAATAAATGGATAAACGATACCACAATTCTGATAAAAAGGACAAAACATATTAATAAGACGGAAAAAATGTTAGAATTATACAGATTGGGGGAGCACAGTTATTTAAGCAACCGACTCTTGGTTTCCATTCAGGCTATGATCTCAGGGTTATGAGATTGAGCCTGTGACAGGCACCATGCTCAGTGCAGCGTCTGCTTGAGAATCTCTCCCTCTCCTCACCCTCAAATAAATAAATCTTAAAAAAAAAAAAAAAGAAAGAAAGAAAGAAATAGGGGCGGCTGGGTGGCTCAGTGGGTTGAGCCTCTGCCTTTGGCTCAGGTCATGATCTCAGGGTCCTGGGATCGAGCCCTACATCAGGCTCTCTGCTCTGCAGGGAGCCTCCTTCCTACCCTCTCTCTCTGCCTGCCTCTCTGCCTGCTTGTGATCTCTGTCTGAC
The DNA here is from genome assembly GCF_010015895.1 of Lontra canadensis. NCBI lineage: Eukaryota > Metazoa > Chordata > Mammalia > Carnivora > Mustelidae > Lontra > Lontra canadensis. The sequence continues at coordinate 514,531 of NW_022631039.1, read as the reverse complement.
AAATAAATAAATAAAATCTTAAAAAAAAAAAAGTCTATTTCACTCTCATTTCTGGAAAGCATTTTCCAAGATAAGGAATACTAGGCTGACAGTTTTTTTTAAAGCACTTTAAAGATGTCTCTCCATTGTCTTTTGATTTGCGGTATTTCTGATAAATCTGCTGAAATTCTTGTTACTCTACATCATGTGTCTTTTTTCTCTGCCTGCTTTTGAGATTTTGCTCTATCACTGGTGGTCGACAATCTGATTATGATGTATCTTGATGTAGTTATATATATATTCTCCTTGGGTTTGTTGCGCTTCTTGAATCTCCGGGTTTGCAATTTTCATCAAATTTGGAAATTTTCTGGTCATTATTCTTAAAAATGTCTTTTGTTCTCCTCTCTCTTTTCTGGGCTCCAATACACATTATGTTAGACTGTTCTTGTTCCTGACTATGGTCCCTGTTCTAGACATTGATGATTTATTTTCCTTATATCTTCTCCCACATTTTGAACAGTTTCTATTGTTACATCTTCAAGTTCACTGATCTGCTACGCCTCACCTGCTAATACCTTGAGTATATTTTTCCACTTCATTTCCATCTCTGAAAGTTATATTGAGGTCTTTTTTTTTTTTTAAGATTTTATTTATTTATTTGAGAGAGAGTGAGCATGAGCAGAGAGGCAGAGAGAGAAGGAGAAGCAAACTCCCCACTGGGCAGGGAGCCAGATGCAGGGCTCAATCCCAAGATCCAGAGATCATGACCTAGCCAAAGGCAGACAGATGCTTAAAAGAACCTGGGGTCCTGGGGCACCTGGGTGGCTCAGTGGGTTAGGGTCCCTGCCTTCGGCTCAGGTCATGATCCCGGGGTCCTGGGATCAAGCCCCGCATGGGGCTCTCTGCTCAGCGGGGAGCCTGCTTCCCTTCCTCTCTCTCTGCGTGCCTCTCTGCCTACTTGTGATCTCTGTCTGTCAAATAAATAATAAATAAAATCTTTAAAAAAAAAAAAAAAAGAACCTGGGGTCCTTTTTGTATCTTCCATTTCTCTTTCCATTATGTTAACCATTTCCTCTACCTGCCTGAACATATAAAGCATATTTAAAAGAGCTGCTTTAATGAACTTATTTGTTAATACCATCACCTCTGAAAATAATTTTTCAGATTATTTTCTAATTAGAGGTCATATTTTCCTGGTTCTTTGCATGCCCAGTGATTTTTTAACTGGATGCCAGAGACATTGTGAATTTTATGTTTGGGGTGCTGGATTTTGCTATATTCCCTTAAATAGTGCATCATTTTGTTCTGGCATACAATTAAGTTTCTTGGAATCATCTGGATCCTCCAAGGCTTGCTTTTATGTTTTCTTAGGGCAGGTCCAGAACAGCCTTTACATTAGGGCTAATTTAGCCCTATTATCAAGGCAATACTTTTCTCATGTCCTGTCTCTACCCTGGCGAGGGAGAACACAGATTATTTCTAACATTGAGTAAGTTCCAGCCTATTTTCCCGTGAAGTTCTTTCTCTGGCTTCAGGTGGTCTCTTCCTCTCAGCCTCAAGGGTATACACCTGCATATCTCTGAGTTCTCTGTGCAAATTCTCTCTTACATTGTACACCACAAATTATAGCTGCCTTTGCCCCCTCAAGCCCCCATCTCTGTCTTCTTAATGGAACCACTGGGCTCTGTTTGGGTTCCCTGCTTTTCTCTGCAGCCTAAAAACTACCTCCAGACAAGAAATTGGGGGTAACCATTGAGTCCTGTAGGTTCATTTCTCTTCTTTCATCATCACAGTCCTGTGTTGCCTATTACCCAATGTCTCTCAATTGTTATCTCATATACTAATTTTCTAGTTGTTTAAGGTAGCAAGGTAAATTCAGTCCCTGTTATTCCATCATTGTTCCACAGATTATATTTTGTAAGTCAACCAGTGATTTCACAATTTCCTATCCAAAGTACTCATCTCACTCTCTCTTTTTTAATATCTAACTACTTCTTTCTCTCTTGGAATTTGCTACACTCTTAGTTTGACACTAAACTCTTCTTTTTAAATTTTATTTATTTATTTGACAGAGAGATCACATGTAGGCAGAGATGCAGGCGGCGGGGGTGGGGGCAGGATCCCCACTGAGCAGAGAGCCTGATGTGGGGCTCAATCCCAGGACCCTGAGTTCTTGACCAGAACCAAAGGCAGAGGCTTAACCCAATGAGCCACCCAGGTGCCCCGACACTAAACTCTAAATTCTCCTATTTCTCTATGAATCCTTATTCTTGAATCCTCAAATATAGGCACATTTCCAAAGTACTGTCCTTGCCACATTTTCTTCTCCATCTGTGCAGGATCTCACCATGTGTGATTTCAATAAGCCCTACAATTTCATTTATGACCCTTTTGCTACTGACTCTGAACACAACAGAAGCATCATATGTAACTGGTTCTTGGACTTTTTCATTCATAAATAGAATACAAAGAAGAAAAGAATACAAAATGTGAAATCTCAACTCCATTTTAAAATGTGAGAGTTTAGGGGAACTTGGGTGGTTCAGTTGGTTAAGCGGCCAACTCTTTTATCATGACCAGGTCATGATCTCAGGGTCATGAGATCCAGCGCACATCAGGGTCTGTGCTCAGCAGAGTCTGCTTCCTTCCCCCAAACCCTCCCCTCACTTGCACACTCTAAATCTTCAAAATAAATAAATAAGAGTTTATATATGTACTTTCATAACATGTAACCAAAATGGACAAACCCACAAGTTAATTCAAATAAAATGTTAAGAATTATTGTTTTAGGGGTGCCTGGGTGGCTCAGTGGGTTAAGCCTCTGCCTTCAGCTCAGGTCATGATCTCAGGGTCCTGGGATCGAGCCCCACATCGGGCTCTCTGCTCAGCAGGGAGCCTGCTTCCCCCCTCTCTCTCTGCCTGCCTCTCTGCCTACTTGTGATCTCTGTCAAATAAATAAAATCTTTAAAAAAAAAAAAAAGATGGGGACTTAATGACCCTCCATTCTGACTGGCACCTTTACAAGAAAACAAGGAGAAACACGTAGTAAAATAAAGCCTCAAATGGCTCTTTGGCATAAAGATGTTCTGTTGCTAAAACTGGCATTAAACGTTGGCTGATGTGACTAATACACACTACTAACTTTTTACTGTATAATTAACCAGCTCTGAATAAGGTCATAAACTTTTCATTTTAATGCTCTTTTAAAAATAAGTAATAAATGAACAAGGAACAGGATTCAAAGATCACAAAATACTATGGATGAGCCTTGATGACATTATGCTAAATGAAATTAAGTCAGTCACAAAAATACATAGGATACATTTGAATATTGTATGACTCTACTTTTTTTAAAAAAGATTTTATTTATTTGAGAAAGAGTGAGAGAGATCACAGAGGGAGAAACAGTCTCACCTCTGAGCAGAGGGCTCAATTCAGGGTTCAATCCCAGGACCCTGAGATCATGACCTGAGCCGAAGGCAAACTTGTAACTGACTGATCCACCCAGGTGCCCTGTAGGACTCCACTTTTATGAAGTATCTAGAGTAGTCAAATTCATAGAAACGCAAAGCAGAATGGTGACTGCCGGGAGTAAAGGGGAGGAGGAAATAAGGAGTTGTTTAATGGGCATGAAAAAGTTTTGGACATTGGTTTAGACAATGATGTGAATAAACTTAACAGTACTGAATTATAAACTTAAAGTGCTTAATATGGTAAATTTTGTTATGTACTTTTTGTCACTCTGAAAAATTTTTTAAGTTTAAGAGTCGGTGGGGTGCCTGGGTGGCTCAGTCAGTTGGGTGTCTGCCTTTGGCTCAGGTCATGATCCCAGAGTCCTGGGATCGAGTCCCACATGGGGCTCTCTGCTTGGTGGGGAGTTTGCTTCTCCTTCTCCCTCTGTCTGCTCCTCTGTCTGCTTGTGCTCTCTCTCTGTCAAGTAAATAAATCTTAAAAAAAAAAAGAAAAAAGAAAAAAAAAGTTTAAGAGTAATAGTATACAGAGAAATTATCTCTCATTTTGTCCCCCAGCCACCAACTTCTCCTCAGAGAGAGCGAGCATTAATATATTTTTTTAAACACTTTATTTATTTATGAGAGCAAGATAGTGAGTGCAAGGAGGGGAAGGGGTAGAGGGAGAGGGCAAAGCAGTCTCCCTACTGAGCAGGGAGCCCTAAATGGGGCTCTTTCCCAGGACATTGGGATCATGACCCGAACCAAAGACAGATGCTTAATGGACTGAGCCACCCAGGCACCTCTTAATATATTTTTCCATCTTTCCCAAAATATTCTATTTCTATTTTTTTACATAAATGACTTAAAAAACACACAAACATGGAAATACAGTTGATCCTTGAACAAAGGCTTGAACTTCGTAGGTCTAGTTATATGCAATTTTTTTTACAAATATAGTACAGTACTGTAAATGTATCTTCTCTTCCTTTTTAACATCTTTTCTCTAGCTTACTTTATTCTAAGAATACAGTATAGAACACATACAACAAAATATGTGTTAAACGGCTTTATGTTATCAGTAAGGCTTCCAGTCAACGTAGGCTATTAGCAAGTTTTGGGGAACCAAAGTTACACATGGGGAAATGCAAATCAAAACCACAATGACCTGATACAAGTCAGAACGGCTAGTATCAAAAAGACACGGAGTAACAAGTGCTGGCGAGGATGTGGATAAAATGGAACCTCGGATGTGGATAAAATGGAACCTCGTGCACCGATGGGGGGGGAAACGTCAACTGGCGCAGCCACTGTGGAAAACAGTGTGGAGTTCCTCAAAAAACTATAAATATTAAGTGAACCAATAATTCCATTCCACTGCTAGTTATTTACCCAAATGAAAACACTAATTTGAAAAGATGTATGCACCCCCATTTACTGCAGTATTATTTACCACAGCGGGCCAAGAAATGGAAGCACCATAAGTGCCCATCGATGGGTGGATAAAAAAGATGTGGTTCACAGACACACTGCAGCATGACTTGGCCACAGAAACGAATGAAATCTCGCCATTTGCAACAACATGGATGGACTTGAGGTTATCATGCCAAGTGAAATTAGAAAAAGCAAACACCACATGATTTCATTTATATGTAGAATCTAAAAAATAAAACAAATGAACAAACAAAAGCAGAAAAGTTCTCACAAATACAGAGAACAAACTTGTGGTCGCTGGGGAGAGGAGGAGGGATGGGTGAAGTAGGCGATGGGAATTAAGAGGTACAAACTTTCAGTTATAAAGTAACACAGGGATGAAAAATACAGCAAAAGGGATATAGTCAGTAATACTGCAGTAATGCGTGGTGACAGGTCACGGATCCACAACGTCAGACGACTTAAGTATGACACTGCATGTCAACTGTATGCAGACTGGACTACACAGGTAGTCAGTGCCCCTAACCCCCATGTTGTTCAGGGTCAACTCTATTAGCACACTTCATGCACAATTCATGCACCTTGCTTGGCGTTTTTATTTAAAACATCTTAAGACATGTTTCTAATTAGTTCACAAAGAACACCCTTCCTCCTTTTAAGAGATGCTAATAATTCACTATATAACAATACCATTATTTTATCAGTTTCCCACAGACAGGTAATTAGGTTTTGTCCAAACTTTTGTTAGGACAAGCACAGAAATGACTGTCTTCATACAATGTAATCCCCACATGTGAGAGTGTGTATGTATATGTATGTGTGTTTTACAAGCACAGGAAAGAATTGCTAAACAAAGCATATGTGCATTCCTTATGACTGCTATTTTTATTTAAAATTTGTTATTGAATTATAGCATATATTCAGAGAAGTACACAAATCCTGTTTATAGCTTAATGAATTTTCCCAATATAAACACTGCTGTGTAACCAGGACCCACATTAAGATACGGAACATCAAAACTCCCCAAAAGTTCTTCTTGTGTTCCTTTTCAGTGAGGTAACACTATCCTGACTTCTAACACAACAGAACAATTTTGTGTGTTTTCAAACTTTGTATTTTTGTGCCAGCTCTTTCACTCACACTATGGTTATAAGAAATCACTATTCTTTTGTGTAAATTCTTTTTTTTTAAAGATTTTATTGATTTATCGAGCCCATGTGGCTTGATCTCATGATCCTGAGATCATGACCTGAGGTGAAACCAAGAGTTGGACGCTTAACCAACTGAGCCATCCAGACACCCTCCCCCTCTTTTTAAAAATTGTATTTTTTTTGTGTGTACATTCTAATTCATTCATTCTTTTTCTCTATAATATACTGTTGTGTAAACACACAAATTATTTATCCTTACTATTCCTGAGGTACATACATTCTTAGTTTTAATGGATATCATCAAACTGCTCTCCAGAGTTTAGAACTTGACCGTTACTTTATGGAAGTCACCATTTCTCCACATCTTAGCCAAGGTCAAATCAATCAATTCAAAATTTTTGATCTTTGCCAATCTAATGTATTAAAAACACTTTCAATATAGTTTCAATTTGCTCTTCTCTTATTATGACTGGAAGGTCCTGTTTACGGATACTTGTGTTTATTTTCAACTGTCTTTGGATGTCCTGTGCCCACTTATCTACTGAGTTGTTGGTCTTTCCTATATTTACTTAAAAGGATTCCAGGTTTTTTGTGTTTGTTTTTTAAGGAAATTAGCTCCTTGAACATGATGCATGACAAACATTTTTTTCCCAGTTTATCTTTGGAGTGCCAGCTCTGTTTATGCTAGTTTTTGCATGCATAGATTTTGTCTATCTTTATGAAAATTCATATTTCTTTATGGTTTCTGGGATTTTATAAAACTTAGAGCAAATGGAACTCTCATATGTTGCTGGTGGGAGTGTAACCCGGTACATTTACTCTAAAAAACTGTTTGCAGTATATACTAAAATTAAATATATAGGGTGCCTGGGTGGCTCAGTGGGTTAAGCCTCTGCCTTCAGCTCAGGTAATGCATGACCTCAGGTTCCTGGGATTGAGCCCCGCATCAGGCTCTCAGCTCACCAGGGAGCCTGCTTTCCCCCTCTTTCTGCCTCTCTGCCTACTTGTGATCTCTGTCAAATAAATAAATAAAAATCTTAAAAAAAATAAAATTAAATATATATATGTATATACATATACATGTATCTCCTAGCACCCAGTAGTTCCACTCAATTCCAATAACAAATGAATACTTAACACCCATCAAACACATACAAAAATGTTCTAAGCAGTTTTATTCATGTTAGCCAAAAAAAAAAAGAAAGAAAAAAAGAAAAAGAAAATGTAAACAACCAAGATTTCTAACAGTAGAATAAAGTGTGGCATATTAACACAATACTACACAACAATAAAACAAAGAACTGCTACATGTAGCATAGATAAATCTCATAGACACAATGTTAAGCAAACAAAGCTGAACACAAAAGAAGACTTACTGTATGATTTGATTTGATTTGAAGTTAAAAAACAGACAAAACTATGGACATAAGTCAGAAAAGGGGCTACCAATAAGGGGGCTTGGTACTGACTGGGAGGCATATAAAGGAAATTTGGGGGCAGGTGCCGGAGATAGTCTATATCCTCATCTAGATGATATGTATTACTGGTTCCTTAAAATGTGTACTTTCCTATCTGTGAATTGTATCTCAATATAAGTTTTTCTTTCTTAAGTGTGTGAGCAGACAAGCCAGCTTTCTCTTTTTCTCAAATGTCTAACTCAGTTGACCCAATACTACTTATTGAAGAACTCACTGTTTTCATTTTTATTACCTATAACATTTCTGTAAATGAGGTTATGTCACTACTCTCAACTCTGTTCCAGGCATAACCTTTTTGCTCTGATGCTCTTAGTTACTTTAGCTTTAAAACTGACTTTAACAGCAGTAATTCCCTCTTCATGAATATTTTCTCATTTTTTATGAAAAATTCCATTTTTGTTCTTTCATATAAACTTTAGAATCAGTTTGAGAAGCCTATGGAAATATTAACTGGGATTCACACTGAATTTACAAATTATGTTTTATCAACTCCAAAATACCTTCAATGTAAGATGTACAATTTTGTGTAGCACTTAAAAAAGGACATTGCCACACTGATAGAATGCTGCCTGGAGATTGAGGGTTATTCTTTTAGGCTTATTAAAATAGCTCTTTCAGACTTACATACTGTTTTGTCTTTATATCACATGTGAGTTGTGCTTATAATGACAGTAAGTAAAAGAAATACAATAAATTTGTTAAGATGTTCATAAATAAAACTCCTTCACCACTACTACAAGGCTAGAAGTGACTGGAAGGTATCTTTAACTTGTTTTGTTTTGTTTTAAAGATTTATTTATTTATTTATTTGAGAGAGACAGAAAGAGCATGCACTCATGCAACCCGGGCAAGGGGCAGAGAGAATCCCCAGCAGACTCCCTGCTGAGCACGAAGCCTGACTCTGGGACTCCATCCCAAGACCATGAGATCATGACCTGAGCCAAAATCAAGAGTCAGACGTTTAACTAACTAAGCCACCCAGGCAGTCCTGGAAGATATCCTCAATTTTAAGGCATATCTCAATTTTAGAAATGACAAAATGCAAAAGTGTATCTAGCAATATGCAATACAACAATTTAGCAGGGATACTGACACCTTTCCAATGTGAGTTACCCTATCCAAGAACAAGTTATGTTTCAGCATTCGTTCTTTTATGTCCTTTGTTAAAGTTCCATGTTTTTCAGAGATACCCTTTGTTTTCTTGTTAAATTTTTTAAATGTATTTCTATGTGCCCTTTTTTTTCCCTTAAAAATTCTGTTAGGAAGATGTGCAAAACCTCTCCCTAAACTTATTCAGTGCCAATTCCAATCAAAATCCTAATGAGTATTCCTGCGGAACCTTACACACTAAGTGCGAGGGGTCAAAAGTAACCAAGACTTATTACCTACTGGTTATCAGGGTTTATAAAACTATGCAGTAATTCTCACGCTTGAGACTAAAGAGCTCTGGCTTATGTGATGTTGTCTATTTATCGCATTTGAAATTAAAATAAAATTGTGAAATATTTGTTCACTTAAAAATAACAACAATGTTAGCTAGAGTTTAAATAAAAATTTGAAAAAATAAGTAATAAAAATAACAAGAAACCAATTATATATTAACAGAAATAAATTCTTTATGAAAAATAATTGTTCTTCAAAACATAAAAATTTAGTGAAAAGAAAGGCAGTGTTTTGTTTTTAAAGATTTTATTTATTTATTTGACAGAGAGACATAGCGAGAGAGGGAACACAAGCAGGGGGAGTGGGAGGAGAAGCAGGGTTCCCGCAGAGCAGGGAGCCTGATGTGGAACTCGATCCCAAGACCCCGGGATCACAACCTGAGCCGAAGGCAGACTCTTAATGACTGAGCCACCCAGGCGCCCCAAGAAAGGCAGTGTTTTACGTTTCTGTAAATCTCCTTAATATCTGGCATAACAGGAGACATCTGGATTCTCATACCTGCATCTGTATTCAATCTATTTCAGTATCACATGTCATGCAGCCTCTAGAAAACCTACTGTACCATTGTGAGGGAGTAAGAGTAAATAAGGCAAATAACATCTTATTATTACTACGAAAGTATTTTTTACCTCAAAGACCCTCTGAAAAGGTCTGGACCCACCTGGTCCCTGAAGAACTGCTGAAATATGGCAGTAAAGAGAGCGGCGCCCTAGCACAAGGACAAACAAATAAAAGAATGGTATAGAAGAGCCCAGAAAAATCCTTTTGTACACAATCAGCTGATTTATGAAAAAATAACTCTACAGAGCAAGGGAAAATGATCTTAAATTGGTGCCACAATAATAACTGGACAGTCACACAGGAAAAAATTAAATTGACCCCAACTCAGAGCATTAAAAAAATTCCACTTAGACTGTTCATCTAGATGTGAAAAGCAAAACAGAAAATATTTTCATGCAGAATAGCTCAACACCCAAATACAAAAAGGTCTGATTATAAAGGTTAACTATGTTAAAATTAATAATTTCTTTTTTTAATTAATAATTTGTTAATCAAAACACACCTTTAAAAAAATGAAAAGGCAAGGCATGCCAGAGTGGAAGGGGATATATGCGATACAGATGATCTGAAAATATACATGTATATACGTATCTTATACATATATATACACACATACACACATACATATATACGCATACACAAATATATCTTAAAATATCTTAAAGCGAGTAAGACGAAGATAAACACTAGGCAGAAAAATGGGCAAAAGATTTCAATGAGAGTTTAATGAGCTTCTCAAAGAGAATCCAATAATGGCCAATAAACATGTAAAAGGCTGCTTAATCCCATTAGTAATCAGGAAAATGCAAATTAAAACCAAACAGGAATACTAACTAGAACTACCACTTTGGGAAACTGTTCTATGGTTTCTAATAAAATTAAACACCAACCCTAGGACCCAAAAATCCACTCTTCAATATACACCCCAGAGAAATGACTATATGTGTGTGCGTGTATATAAAATCATACAATGGCAATAAGCAATAAAAAAAGAATTAATTGATAAAACCAACAACTTGGATGAACTGCAAAAAACATTATTATGCTGGCAAAAGAAGCCAGACACAAGGGAGTATACACTGTCATCAGTCCATTCAGACCAAGTTCGAGAACAGGCAAAGCAAATTTATAGTGCTAGAAGTCAACACCGGATTGTCAGAGTAACAGCTTCTGACTGAAAATGAGCACAGGTGAGCTTTCTGGGGTGATGGGAATGTTCATCTGAGGAGTGGCACATGCAAATGGCACATGCAAATTTTCAAGCTGTACATTTAAAATTTTATGCATTTTATTATATATGAAACATACCTCGACTACCCACAAAAATCCACTGCACATACTCCAACGGTGAGTAACACGTAACAGACTGACAACTCCAAGGCTTGGCAAACAGGTGGAATAGCAGGAAATCTCACACGTTGTTGGTAGGAATCGAAGTTATTGCAATCACTTTGGAAAACAGTCTGGCATTACCAACTAATTTTGAAAAGACACAGGGACACCTGCGTGACTCAGTCAGTTAAGTGTCTGCCTTGGGCTCAGGTCATAAACCCAGGATCCTGGGATCAAGCCCCACGTCTGGTTCCCGGCTAGTGGGGAGACTGCTTCTCCCTCTCCCTCCTGTTCATACTCTCTCTCTCACTGTCTCTCTCAAATAAATAAAATCTTTAAAAAAAATAGATATATATATATATATATTAAAATTGAAATACACAAAAATGTTCATAGCAGCATTATTCGTACTTGCTACAAAGTGTAAACAATTTTTTTTTAAAGATTTTATTTATTTCTTTGGCAGACAGAGAGCCTGATGCGGGGCTCAATCCCAGGACCCTGAGATCATGACCTGAGCCGAAGGCAGAGGCTTAACCCACTGAGCCACCCAGGTGCCCCAAGTGAAAACAATTTAAATGTCCATTCAAAAAAAGAGTTAACTGTGACATACTTGTGTAACAGAGTACTCAGTAATATGACAAACTACAGCTCCATAAAACACGGATGAATCTCACAAGATAATGTTGAATGAAAAGGAAGGACAGACGTTAGTTAATCTCGAGAAGGAGGAAGACTGTATTTTACAAGGAGGGAGTTAAGGAAAGGCTTTCTGCAGTGCTGGCAACAGTCTATTTAATGACCTGAATGCTGGTCACAAGGGTTATGCTTTGTGATTATTAAATCAAAAAAGATGCACAGCTCAATGACTCTTCCATATCTAGGTTACAAATCAGAACAAAAAAGGCTGAAAAAAGCACCTGGGCCTGGTGGCTGACTGGATTTGGTGAGGAGAGGGGCAGGTAGAGAAACAACCAAAGAGGACAACTCCCAGGTTTCTGACTTGCACAACTGCTTGGGTGGCGATGCCTTTCACTGGGATCAGAAAGAGCTTTTTCAGGGGAGGAACATTAATTAAATCTTGAACATATTATATTTTTGGAACTTTGGAGACATCCAAGTAGAGATGTCCAGCAAGGGATTAGATAGGCAGATCTGGAGGATCAAAGGAGAGAGAGAAATTTTGAGACTGGTGACATAAATTTCCTGGTTAGAGATATAAGTGTTAGGTTCATCCATGAGTGAAGCCATGGACATGGATGTGACTGTTTAGGAAAAGAAGACTGACAAGAAGAGGGTGTAGAGCTAATGCCTGGTATGTCCACACTTAATGGGCAGGTACAGGAAGATGAAGGCAGTCAAGAAAGCTGAGAAGGAACCAAGCGGTAGGAGGAAAATCAAGAACGTGTCATGAACCATTAAGCAGGGGAAGAGAATGTTTCCTGAGTAACTTCACCACTGCAGACTGATGCACAGTTAAGAAAGGATATGTATGGGTCACGCGCAATACCCAGCAAGCCAGTTTCACTCCACCTCTTTCTGGCTGACTTGAGACAAGCAAAAACCCAAAGGAAAAACCAATACTTCTGAAAATGGCTGAAAAGTTTTTGTATTATCTTTAGAAATGAGGAATTAAGGCCCCCCTCACTGTTCTTTCTCCCTCTCAGGAAGGAAGAAGACCGATTTCAAAGCACTGATTGAGTCTATGCGTTATTTGATAGAATCACTGTTAAAAGGTCAGTACACGAGAACAGGTTCACTCTCCCACCTCTTCCATGTGACTGAAGTGGTATGAGAAGCCCTCAAGAGGACCTCCTCTCCTCTAAGTGAGAGCCAGGGACAAACCTACTACCTGCGGAGAGAAGGCCTAAGGCATGTGGCCAAGGCCAGATCAGCAGTCAGCCAAAGCAAATGTGCTCTCTGGTTACATGGCCTGAAGCACTGATGGGCAGGAGTTAGATAGAGCAGGCTTTGCTCACATCATATGGGGAAAATCTAGTCACATTTGAGAAATGAGGAGATGAAAGGGGTCCAACTCAGAGCCTGTTTTAGTTTGAAACAATTTAAGCTTAACTGGACTGGGATGGTGGGGGGAAGCACTCCCATGTGAACCCAGCTGGGTTCATTCCAGTCTTCTGCCTTGGGGGTTTGGAGCCCAAATCCTACTTATGAATAAAATGCAAAGTATCTTAGTTTTTCATTTCCAAGTCCAAATATTTAATACAGATTTCTTCTTCGGGGCCCTATTGTGGCTGTAGACTGGAGAGAATTCTGTTATTGGGATCCCTGTCCAGGATACTATCACGAGATTTCTCAATTTCCAGGACCACATTAATCACATACAAAACAAAACTACAGTGGGCATCTAGGTTAAATTCATAACATATCAGCAACTCCAGGATCAATGGATATGTTTGTTCCTTGATGGGAAAGTTTGAGTAAAGATTGACTCTTTCCCAAGTTCACCTATAAATTCAGTACAATTCTAATCAAGATCTCAATGGGATTGTTTTTTTTTAACAATTGTTTCAAAATAAATTCTAAAATTCACCCAAAACAGTAAATGCATGAGAATAGCCAAGAAATGTCTTAAAATGAGTGTATCTGCCCTATCAGATATCAAATGTACTATTTAAAGCCACAGGGGAGAGAGGAACTGTAGTAATGGAAATGAATGGAAACACAGACAACATACCACTGGAAAGAATGGAGAATCCAGAAAGAGGTTCTTGGTATATAAGGAAATTCTTGTTGCATTTCAAACATGGTCAAGTCAATACTTGGGGTTAGGCAAAACCTACCAACTAAGAAGAAGGTTTGATCCCTACCTCACACTACACATGAAAGTAAATTCCACTCAAACTAAAGGAGCTAAATATGAAAAAAATTCAAACAAAATACATGAAAGTTTAAAAAAAAATCTTGGGATGCTAGAGATTTTGTTAAACAAGATTAAAGAAAGAAAAAAAAAAAACCCAAACCCAAAAGTTACCAAGAAGTCAAAGACGGGACCACATAAAAAAGTTTAAACTTCTACTGAATAAAGATACCATTAATAAGATTAAAAGACAAATGAGAAACAAGGAGAAAAGACGTGTAATACATATAACAAAAAATTCCTGGGGCGCCTGGGTGGCTCAGTGGGTTAAGCCGCTGCCTTCGGCTCAGGTCATGATCTCAGAGTCCTGGGATCGAGCCCCGCATCAGGCTCTCTGCTCAGCAGGGAGCCTGCTTCCTCCTCTCTCTCTGCCTGCCTCTCTGCCTGCTTGTGATCTATCAAATAAATAAATAAATAAATAAATCTTTAAAAAAAAAATGCATTAAAAAAAAAATTCCTGTGATACCTGAAGAACTCCCTCTAACCAGTAAGAAAAAAAGACACCTAGAAGAGAAATAAATGGGCAAACGTATAAAAAGGTAATCTCCAGAAGAAATTTAAGCGAACATTTGACATACGTCTATATAAAAATTAGGTTATAGATTCATCCAACCTATAAGCTACATTCTACATGATAAATGATTTTTTTCAAAACTAAAAGAAACCATAAATACCCATTCATCTGATATCAGAATGAGACATGCCCTTCTAAACTCAAACCTATAGAAAAAAAATTCAAAGAAAAATAATTAATTTTTCATACTTTCAAAAAAAGCTATGTACTATAAAAATTAATGAAATAGAAAATGGCAAAAAATTAACAAATGATAAAATATCCATATCCTTTAAATATATAAGGCATTTGCCTAATCAACATAAAAAATTCTAAGATGTAGGGACACTTGGATGGCTCAGTCATTAAGCATCTGCCTCCAACTCAGGTCATGATCCCAGGGTCCTGGGATTGAGCCCCTGCATCGGGCTCCCTGCTTGCTTCTCCCTCTCCCACTTCCCCTGCTTGTTCTCTCTCTTGCTGTGTCTCTGTCAAATAAATAAAATCTTGGGGCGCCTGGGTGGCTCAGTGGTTAAAGTCTCTGCCTTCGGCTCGGGTCATGGTCCCATGGTCCTGGGATCGAGTCCTGCGTCAGGCTCTCTGCTCAGCAGGGAGCCTGCCTCCTCCTTCTCTCTCTCTGCCTGCCTCTCTGCCTACTTGTGATCTGTCAAATAAATTAAAAAAAAAAAATCTTTAAAAATAAATAAATAAGTAAAATCTTAAAAAACAACAACAACAACAACAACAAATAAAACCTAAGATGTATACAGGCACGACTCAAGAGAAGAAATGCAGGGGCACCTGGGTGGCTCAGTTGGTTGAGTGACTGCCTTTGGCTCAGGTTATGATCTCGGACTTGCGGGTTTGAGTCCTGCAACAGGCTCCCCGCACCTTGGGGAGTCTGCTTCTCCCTCTGACCTTCTCCTCTCTCATGCTCTCTCTCACTCATTCTCTCTCAAATAAATAAATAAAAATCTTTAAAAAAATTTTTTTTCAAAAAAATAAAAGAGAAGTGCAAACAATCAATAAAAAATGTGAAAACCCACTAAAACTTTTTTACACTTGGGGGAAATGCATATCAAAACAATGATGTAACATTTTTCATAAAACAAATTCATAAAGGTCTAAATAATGAGGACATTCAACAACAAGGGTACAGGACTCCTGACATTCTCTTACATTACTGGTGGAATTTCTAAGAACAAGAGAAAATAGTTATGACACGTTAAATGAGGAAAAAAGATATAAAATACATACAGTATTATCTCAACCCTGTTTTAAAATAATAGCTACATTTTACGAGCACTCACTGTTGTGCCAGGTGCTGTGCTCAAGCTGTTTATAGACACTGGGGCACTGGTGTACTTCATCTTCACATAATCCTGAGTTAGACTCTACTGTTACCCTCCCTTTATGAAGAGGAAACTGAGATAAAGGAGAGATCAAGTTATGCAGCCAAGATTTCAAAGCAGGTACCCTTTGGTCTATACTATGTGACCTTAACTATCAGTACAACATGCAAGCGGAAATAAATCAAACTTTTAAAAAACAGTGGAGTTGATTATACTGCCTTTTCTTATTTTGTCACGGATCTTCCACTATTTTACTTCTCAAAAACAATGATTGTTTTTAAAAAGGTCAATAGTCCTACAACAGGATAACAGCATCCTTGAAATTCCCCTAAATTACAGATGCTAGTAACAAAAGAAACTGTATAGTTTCTTTTGGTTTAAAAAATTTTAATGGTTTAAAATCCAATGGTTTAAAAAATTTTTTAGCAAAAAGTTTTTTTCCAAATGAAATTTTATGTGGATCTATAATGAAAAACAGATTTAAGCTATATTTCACTCTACCAGTGTATTTTAAAAGCTCAATGACATTTACAACAAAGGTCTTCTGATCAACACAAACTTTATAAACCACGGATGACTGGGGCAGTCAGACTTGTTGTTTTGAGGGCGCAGCATCAAAAACAACCTGATCCAGAGAGTTGCAAATGAGGAGTTTTGTTGGTTTTTTCAACAGCACATTAATGCTATTTAAGGAATTTATTATACCTGCCCCAAGTCTTTGTAGAAGCACATTTCTAAGTTAAATCTCTAATAATAAATCTTAAAATATATAATAATCATGACATTAGAACATTATGCACAAGGCAGTCACATATTATAGCATAATACAATCAGTTCTACAGTAGTGAATTTGCTGATATAATTTTAGATGAGCAAACAAGCACTGGCCTGAATTTTTAAAATACCAATATAAAGCTATAATCCTAATCAATTAAAAATTCAAGTATAAACACAAAGAAAGAAAGAAAGTCTATTTAAGGATTTTTATCCTGAGTATTGGCATTATGGGTGATTTTAATTTTTTCCTTTTGTTTATTTTCCCTCAAATATTCTAAATACAGTGATTTTTTTCCTTTTTTCTTTTATCCTTTTTAATTTTTTTTAAAGATTTTATTTATTTATTTGACAGAGAGAGATCACAAGTAGGCAGAGCAGTGGGGGGGGGGGGCGGCGTGGGAAGCAGGTTCCCTGCCGAGCAGAGAGCCTGATGCACCAGGACCCTGGGGTGATGACCTGAGCTGAAGGCAGAGGCCTAACCCACTGAATAACCCAGGCACCCCTCTTTTTTACTTTCTAATCTTAAAATAACTATAAATCACAGGAATTTGCAAAAAATGCACAGGATGGCCCCTAGCACACTTTGCCAAACCTCCTCAAAGGTAACATCCTACGGAGGTACCTGGGTGGCTCAGTGGGTTAGGCCTCTGCCTTCGGCTCAGGTCATGATCTCAGAGTCCTGGGATAGAGCCCTGCATTCTCTGCTGGCATCCGGCTCTCTGCTCGGCGGGGAGCCTGCTTCCCGCCCCCACCCCCACCCCAACACCCCCGCCACCTGCTGCTCTGCCTACTTGTGATCTCAGTCAAATAAATAAAATCTTAAAAAAAAAAAAAAAAAGGTATAATGTCCTATATAAATCCACAACCAGGAAACTAACCTTGGTACAATCTAGAGTTTACTGAGATTTCACCAGTTTTACATGTGTTTCTATGCAATTTTATCACATATGTAGCTTCCTGTAACCACAACTGAAATACAGAACTGTTCTTCCCCACAAGGCTCCTTTCTCCCTTTCTGAACTCCCTGGTAACTACTGATCTGTTCTCCATTACTATAATTTTGTTATTTCAAAAATGCTACATAAATGCAATCATACTGGATGTCAACTTTTAAGACTGGCACTTTTTTCCACCTGGCATAACTCCTTTGAGACAACCTGGCAGTATAAATCAGTGGTCTCTACTGTGTTAAAATTTACCATGGTATGCATTTGAGTATATATAAATGTTTATAAATGTTTTAAAGTTTAACATGTTAAAATGTGAGTCAAATGCTTGTGAAATCCCTACTGTACTGCCACACAACTAGGTGTTGGGGGAACAAATTCTGAAAACTGATAATCTAGTATCAGTGCAGTGCAACTGAGTACAAATACTACATAGAAGAGAAACCCAAAGCTCAGTGCTTGTAAGTCTTATCCATAGTTAAACGAACAGGTGGTTTACAAGAATGCCTGCTTTTGCATTTTTCTGGACAAGCTCTAGATTCCAGTCCTTTTCCTACCTAGGTAGGTCTGAGTTACATTCAAATATGATCACTTGCTATTTCCCCCAAAATGGGCACCAACTTCTGCCTTTCCTCATGCTGTTCCCTGGAATCATCAAGGAAATGAATCGCTCTTAAATTCCTCCTTCCGGGTGGTGATTTAGCGGGCACCACACCCCAGGCCCAATTCTCCAGATTCTTTGCACAGTAGATCCATGACTCAACACCTCTCTCGGAAGGAGATTCCCCACCCTAGAACAAATTCAAACTAACTTTTTCTCCTCCCCACCCCAGGTGCCTAGATACCCTTTATCTTCCTTCCCTTGGCAATTCTGTTAAGTTTTCCTGATAGCTCACCCCACTGCATACCTGTTCACTAACTAGGTGTGACAAATCCCTTATCTTCACAACTTTAGGCTTAGAAGGCAAACACTCCAGAAACTTATATCTTGAATACCAAGCCTTCATAGTAGTGTCCTTGCCTTCCCCCCACCAAAATTGCTTTAAACAAGAAAAAGCTATAATGCAAACTCTAAGAATTTTTGGCATACAGATGTTTTAAAAAAATGGCACCAAAGTTTGCATAGTTTTAAAAAACTTGGCCGATATGGGCATCACTCGATCAATAGTAGATCTTTTTTTTTTTTTTAAGATTTTATTTATTTATTTGACAGATCACAAGTAGGCAGAGAGAGGAAGGGAAGCAGGCTCCCTGCTGAGCAGAGAGCCCGATGCGGGGCTCGATCCCAGGACCCTGGGATCATGACCTGAGCCAAAGGCAGAGGCTTTAACCCACTGAGCCACCCAGGTGCCCCATCAATAGTAGATCTAAATGGAATTCAAAGCAGTAAAGAGCCTGGGTTAGAACCAGGCCTCTGTCCCTGTATGATCTAAATCAAGTTTCACTTACAATCCATGTGCCTCAGTTTTCTCATCTGTAAAATGGTGATAAAAGCACCTCATAGGACTGTTAAGAGAATTAAATAAGTAAGCATTTAAAACACTGCTTTGCACACAGTAAGCATTATCTTAAGTATTACACAGTTCTCTCTAACACCACGGCAGTCCAGTTACAATTGTGATATCTTCTTTCCTCTTATACTCTAAGTTCATACTGCTTCTGAAATTTCCATACCAAGAAACAACAGAACACAAGAACCAATATTTTATTTTATGTATTAGTCAAAACTAACTACTAGAACAAATTTTCTTTCACAGGTATTAACATAATATCAAATACGAATATAAGCACTTAAAAATATGTGATGGAAATAACGCTAGCAAAAAGTAGGGTATAGATCAGAATATATAATATGATAATTTCATGTTTAAAAATGGGAAGAATAATATGGTCATATTCATGCTTGTACATAAAATGGCTTTGCAAAGTTTCACAGCTGCTTATGGAGAGGGAGAAGTGCGTGTCTGGGTGAAGGGTATGAAAGAGATTATTCACCATGTACGCTTTAGTATCTTCAAATGTGAAACACCAAATGCATTATCTCTAGAATTCAACTGAAAGAAATGTACAGGGGTGGTCCTCAAACAAGTACTCTAGAAGCCAGGTTTCCGGTCTGCTACTAATTGTGTTACCTTGGACAAGCTGTTTAACCTCCGAGTCTAGGTGGACAAAGAAAGGAGTAGCAAAGATTTCTAGGTTCTATTCTAAAAATGTAAGATTCCAGGGTCCCTGGATGGCTCAGTCCATATAGCATGTGACTCTTGGATCTCAGGGTCATGAGTTCAAGCCCCATGTTGAGCAGCAGAGCTTACTTAAAAAACAAACAAACAAACAAAAAAACCTCAACGAAAGTAGTAAGTAGACGGCACTATTACTTTTTTTAAGATGTGAGAGAGGTATTAGTTCAACATTTTGCAAAAGAACACAATTTTTTGAGGAATTGATGGTTTTCAAATACTATTTTACAGTTTTTAAAACCGTAAAACTGTCAAGCCTATTCATCTTTTTTTTTTTTTTAAAGATTTCATTTATTTATTTGACACAGAGAGACACAGCGAGAGAGGGAATACAAGCAGGGGGAGTGGGAGAGGGAGAAGCAGGTTTCCCGCTGAGCAGGGAGCCCAATGGTTCACTCAATCCCAGGACCCTGGGATCATGACCTAAGCAGAAGGCAGACACTTAATGACTGAGCCACCCCAGGTGTCCCCCAAGCCTACATTCATCTTTAAAGATCACTTGTACTATTCTTAACATAAGAACCCTTGTAGAAGGGGGTCTAATGTAACTTGCAGAAAAAAGCTATAAAGAATATTCTGGGGGGAAAAAAAAAGAATATTCTGCATATTATATTGTTTCTCTTGCCACACTTCAGAGATTGTTTTAAATGCACTTTAAGTCTTTATACTATGGCTTGGAGGAGCAATAAAGTACACTAAAACAATTTACATCTAAAATACATAAATGACTATACCTAAAAAACCATACTACTTAAGGATGTTTATTATCAGATACTGCAAAAAAAGGTAACACCTCTGATCAATGATAACAGCTCTGAATATATAATTTATTCCAGGTATCATCCAGGTGTTCATTCCTTACATCATCATTAATCCCACCACTCACCTGGCAAAGCAGGTTTTAAGAGCCCAGTTTAACACAAGAAACAACCGAAGATCCACAAAGATAAGTGACTAGCTTGAGGCCACAGTCTAAAAGTAGCAGATTAGGAGCCCACCCAGAATCCGCAGTTCTGAGCAAGCTGCACTGAACAGGGTTAATGTTGGCTGGGAGGCTGGTGCAGGTTTGCAACAGACTATTTACTCATTTATATAAAAAGGAGGAAAAATAACGAGAAGAAAGCAAACCTTTTAATAAAGCTAAATGATTCAATTTAAAGTCTTTTATTTTGAAATTCTGGCCTCTCAAATCATTTGAGTTAAAATATCCTTTTTATAAATGAAATGAAAGCAGCTAGTGATGTGGGTTACTGTTGCTGTTTTTATTGGGTATACCTGGCAAAACTAAATAAATCAAAACAAATTTGGCAACTCCACTGCACCCTCCCAATATGGGGTGGGGGTAATAATTTATTTTGAAATCCAAAGTCTGGGGGCGCACACGGCTGGTTCAACCAGTGAAGCATGCAACTCCTGATCTCAGGGTTGTGAGTTCAAGAGCCACATTGGGTACAGAGATTAAATAAATTATCAAAAAAAAAAAAAAAAAAGAAAAGAAAAGAAAAGAAAAAAGAAATCCAAAGTCTGGGAACTACTCCCTTAGACAATGATGCCTCCCAAAATACTAGAGGACTTCACACACACACACACACACACACACACACACACACATGACCTTCAAAATTCTCTCATTCATCTCCATTCTATTTGGCTCAAGACACTTAAGGATTGAGAAATGAGAATAAAGTGAGTTTTAGCAACCCAAAGTCACATGAGTTAACAATGGGTTCTGGTAGTGGACTTTCCTCAGGATTCTTTTTACTGGGTAACTTTTCTCATCTTTCATCCGCAATTCTACTCTAACCTGGGCTCAGACTTTCTTTTCATAAGATAGTCACATTTTTTTAATACTTCTGCTAAGTAGCAATCAATACTTAAGTCAAATAAAAAGAATTACTTGAGGTCCCTACTAACCTGATTTTATTTAAAGGCAGTCTGACAAAATGAAACCTTTTAATGATGTTTATCCTACCAACTTAGAGAAAAAAAATTGGTCTATAAATCAGACTCAAGCCATTTTAATTTCCAAATTTCTGTACCTCCATTAAATATATTTGTATATATACACACACATAAACGTGTATATGGTATATACATACATGGAGCTTTACAAGTAGTTTATAAACAGGCTGATCAAACTGAGTAAGTTTCTTGAAAATAGTATTATTGTGTTTATAGCAAATAAGCTATTTACTCCTTGTTAGCCATGTCTTATTTCTTACCTATCCTCCTTTAGCGAGCATCGATTTTAAAATATTTTATGTACACAGCTACACAATTAAACATTAGTTCCTGTCACAACATACTAAATTCACATTTAAAACTATAAAGACATCCAGGTACTTTTAGTCTTACTTACATACTTATATATACTTTTAATATTCTATGTGATGTTATTTATATTATTTTATGGTACTTTATTAAAAATTTTTAAGAGCACAAAAACCTGGATCTTAGAGGATATGCAACTGAAAATATTTATAGTCTATACTTATTGCATGGTTCAAAAACACTCCTTTTTAAAGGCAAATCGATTTTAAAACCATAACCGTACAGTTTGGGTAAACATAAAGCACTCTTTCCATGCCTACAATGTAAAAGGTTCAGTTAAATCTATTATGGACCACAGAGTTTGCAACTCTAACACTGGTAATAATTCTGCCTAAATTCCTTACTAATCTAGTATCAAAGTTATTTTTATTTCCTTTTTTAAAAGATTACTTGAACTAAATTGCTGGATAGTCTTTTCACCTTACACTTCTCACCGTGTATTTACGCAACTAACTTCGGGTACAGGTGCTTCCAAGTACACCTGGACGTGCCATAAGCATGAAGGTGTCTGCACAGAAGTGGCTCCGCGCGTCTCGGAGGGATGCTCAGTCTATGAAGTCTACCGACGTGGCTCAGAATACTCAGCCCAGAACGTGACTCTGTCACACCGGCGAGCACAGCTGCTCAGTAACACCCGCACTGAAACACAGTGTTTACTGTAGCAATAACGACGCCTATTCTCCCGCTAAAGCAACAGGGTCTGGCTTTAGGGCAAAGGGGACAGAGCTGTCTAGAGGAAAGACGGCGGCTGGGGCCTGCGAGCGGTCACCCGACCACCCCACGGCCTGCCCGCTCCCGCAGTCACCAACGTGCGGGTCAAAACAAACTGGCAAGCGACACGTTCCTGTCTACGCAGCGATCTGCAGGTTGGGGGCGGGGTGGGGGGGAGCGGCCCGAACGCAGCTCCTGCTAAGAAACGCGGAACAGCAGGCGAGTACGTGTCCGTGGGAACCGTCACCGACCAGTTCCGAAGTCGCGTCTTCCACTTCGGCCACTTTCAACGAACCTCCCCCCCCCCACCAGCATCTTTAAAAGGAGCCGCTTTAGGACGCGAATTCCTCTTTTCCCAAAGTAACTCGCCCAGGACAACCAGGACAGCAAATTCCAACAGACGAACCCCCCGCGATCCGAGAGCCCCGAGCCACCCCGCTCCGGGAGCCGAGCGCTCTCGGTCTCCTCGGGGCGCCCCCGACCACCGACGACCTGCGCGAGTCGGCCCCACGCCCCGCACCGTCCCCGCACCCGTCTTGGGCACACGGGGCTCCCACCGGACCCGGCGTCCGGCCGGCGCCGAGGACAGGGTCCCGGAGCCCGGGTGTGCGCGGCGCCGGGCTCTCGCTCCGCACCGGGTCACACGCGCTCCGGCCCGCGAACGCCGCCGTCCCAGGGGCCGCACGCTCGTCGGCGCCGGAGCACAAAGGGGCCCGACCGCCGAGCACCTGTCCGGGCCGGGGAGACCGGGACTGCGAGCCCCTAGTCCGCGCGGGCCGCACCGCCCCCGGAGCCCGCGGAGCCCGGTGCCCTCGCGGCGCCCGGCGCAGGGTCCCGCACCCCGGCCCGCCCCCCGGCGCGAACCAGGAAATCGGTCGCGCCCGCCGCCACCCGCCCTCGGCGAGCCCCCTCGCCCCCGCCGGGCCCGGCCGCAGCCCGCCCGCCCGCTCCCGGTCCGCGCCGGCCTCCCCGCGGCACTCTGCCACCTCATCCCTCCTCGCCGGCCTCGCGGCCCCGCCGCCCCCGCCCCGGCGGCCTGCGCTCGGGCCGCCCCTCGGGCCGGGGCCGCCGGCCGCCTCCCCACGCCCGGCCGCGCTCGCAGCGCCGTCGGTCCCTCCGCGGCCCGGTCCCCGCCGGCACCCAGGCCCGAGCTCCCGCCGCGCGCTCCCCGCCCCCAGCCTCCGCCCTCACCCAGCGCGACCGCTCCCGGCCCCGCTCCCCCGCGCCGGGCTACCTGGAGGCAAGGGCGGCGGAGCACTTCACCCAGGGCCCCAGGTCGCAGAGGGCCCGGTGCTCGGGGTCCCGCTCCTTCTCCCGCTCCACGTGGTAGGCGTAGATGGAGAGCAGGATCCCGGCGGCGCACACTGCATACCGGGCCACCCGCTCCCACCGCGGCACCGACACTCTCAGCAGGACGGGCGCCGCCATCTTCCCCCCGCCGCCGCCGCCGCCGCCGCCGCCGCCGCCCTCCGCCTCCACTTCAGCCGCCGCCGCCCGTCGGGGCCCGACCCAGCCGCCGCCGCCGCCGCCTCCGCCGCCGCCGCCACCGCCGCCGCCGCCGCCGCGCCCCATTGGTTCCACCGCCTGCTCCGGGCCCCGCCCCCACAGGCGCGCGGCCCAACCGCCCCGAAAGGAGAGCGCCCGGCGGGGCGGGGAAGGCGCGCGCGGGCGCGGAGGGAGGGGGCGGAGCGCGCAACCGTCGGGAGGCGGGGCCGGCAGGCGGGGCCGGCAGGCGGAGACAGAGGCGGCGCGCGCAGCGGGCGGCACCGAGAGGAGGGGCGTGGCCAGGGGGCGGGGCGGGGCTCTGGGAGTAAGGGGCGGGGAAGGGAACGGAGGGGAGGGGTGGGGCCTGAGGGCCTTAGGGGCCTGAGTGCGATGAATAATAAATTTCAAAGATACCACCCAGTGTGACTAAGTGAGCCCTTGGCCCCTTCTCCTGGGGGTGGTGATCAATTGGCACAGTATTTTCCTTTTTTGTCATTATCATTTGATATTTTTGACCCAATCCAAATTAACCCTGGCAACGCCAGAGCTCCAGAGCCTCGCTTCCATTACTGGATACGCCCCACCACGACCTCCAACACCTCCGCGTTCAACAGGTGCAAACTTAAATATTCTTAAAAATTATTTATGAGAAGACAAAAAAATTATTTATAATGCCTTGCTTCTCTGTAAGGTGAACTTGAGATGGCTTAACATAATTAATGTGATACAGAAAAATGTAAAAATGAACTGAAAAACCAGGACAAAGAAAAAGACAAGTCAGAATAAAAGGACACACCAGGAGTAAGAATACAGATAAGCAGGTCACAAGGTCTTGCATAATTATTAAAATTCAACCATAAATTTGGCTCTGAGATTCCTGATGGTCACGATTAAAAAACAAAAACAAAAACAGACACGTGTGATTGTCACCGTTTCTGAGAAGAAAGAAACACACCATTCTTGGAGATGGCCAGCTTTTCCCTGGTTGCAGCTCTCAAAGAGATTTCAGGAGCTTTATATAGTGATTCTGAGTAAGAAGCAATGTCCTTGCATTATCTATTGTTGGGTAACAGATTACCCCAACTTCAGCAGCTTAAAACAAAATCCCTTATTTTCTCACAGTTTCCGTGGGTCAGGGATGTGGGTGTCATTCTGCTGGGTCCTCTGGGTCAGGGTCTCTTACAAAGCTGCATTCAGCTCAGCCAGGGCCAGGCATCTCAAGGCAGGAGGATCCTCTTCCAGGCTCACTCAAACACCACTGCAAGCCCTCAGGTCCTTCGTTAGTTCCTGCCACTGGGACCTCTCCATACGAATTATTTCCCAATAAAGCCAGAGGGGAAAAAAGAAGCTAGTCTCTGGGTCCAGTCTGCACTGAAAGGGAGGGGATTACACAAAAGCATGGAAACCAGGAGAGGGGATCACCGGGAGTTATCTTAAAGGTTGCCTACCACAGTCCTCGAAAGATCACCACTCTAATTCTCTAGTGGTTTCCATAAATCCAAGTGAAGTCATTCTCTTGCAACCCCCTTCCTTCCATATTGACTTGCTGAGAGCCATTGATCATCTGGCTTCTTGCACTCATTATGTCTGTAAGGTTTATCCATGCTATTGTACATAGCAATTGTTACTTTTCATTGCTGTGTTATAATCCATTATATGCATAACCACTATTATACTTTTATCTTATTTTTTTGTTTTGTTTTGTTTTTTTTGTTTTGTTTTATTTTTATTAAATTTTAGTTAGTTGACATATAGTTTCAAGAGTAGAAGGTAGTAATTCATCACTTGTATAACATCCAGTGCTCATGATAACAAGTGTCCTCCTTAATACTCATCACCCACCTAGGCCATCCCCCTACCCACCTCCCTCCATCAACCTCAGTTTGTTCTCTATAGTTAAGAGTCTTATATGGTTTGCTTCCCTCTCTCCTCTTTTTTTTTCTTACCCCTTCCCATATGTTTATCTGTTTTGTTTCTTAAATTCCACATAATGAGTGAAATCACATGGTGTCTTCCTCTAACTTACTTCGCTTAGTATAGCACACTCTAATTCCATCCACATCATTGCAAATGGAAAGATTTCATTCCTCTTAATCATTGAATAATATTCCATTCTGTGTGTGTGTGTGTGTGTGTGTGTGTGTGTGTACCACACCTCCTTCATCCATTCATAAGTTGATGAACATTTGGGCTTTTCCCATAATTTGGCTGTTAGGATAATACTGCCATAAACATCATGGTGCATGGGTCCCTTTGAATCAGTATTTTTGTATCCTTTGGGTAAATATCTAGTAATGGGGTTGCTGGGTCATAGGGTAGCTCTATTTTCAACTTTTGAGGAACCTCCATGCTGTTTTCCAGAGTGGCTGCACCAGCTTGCATTCCCACCAACAGTGTAGGAGGGTTCCCCTTTCTCCGCATCCTTGCCAACATCTGTTGTTTCCTGACTTGTTAGTTTTAGCCATTCTGACAGGTGCGAGGTGGCATCTCACTGTGGTTTTGATTTGTATTTCCCTGATGCTGAGTGATGGGGAGCACTTTTTCATGTGTCTGTTAGCTATCTGGATGTCTTCTTTGAAAAAAATAACTATTCATGTCTTCTGCCCATTTCTTCACTGGATTATTTGTTTTGGGGGTGTTGAGTTTAAGAAACTCTTCATACATTTTGGATATTAACCCTTTATCAGATATGTCATTTGCGAATATCTTCTCCCATCCCAGAGGCTGCCTTTTAGTCTTGTTTGTTTCTTTCATTGTGCAGAAGTTTTTTATCTTGATGAAGTGCCCATAGTTCATTTTTGCTTTTGTTTCCGTTGCCTCTAGAGATGTGTCTAGTAAAAAGTTGCTACAGCTGAGGTCAAAGAGGTTGCCATCTGTGTTTTCCTCTAGGATTTTTATGGATTCAGGCCTCACATCTAGGTATTTAATCCATTGTGAATTTATTTTTGTGTGTGGTGTAAGAAAGTGGCCCAGTTTCACTCTACCGCATGTTGCTGTCCAGTTTTCCCAGAACCATTTGTTGAAGAGACTTTTTTCTATAGGATATTCCTCCCTGCTTTGTCAAAGATTAATTCACCACATAGCCGTGGGTCCATTTCGGGTTTTCTATTTTGTTCCATTGATCTATGTGTCTGTTTTTATGCCAGTACCATACTGTCTTGATGACTACAGCTTTGTAGTAGAGCTTGAAGTCTGAAACCGCGAAGCTTCTGACTTTTCGTTTTCAGGATTGCTCTATTTGGGGTCTTTTTGGTTCCATACAAATTTTTGGATTGTTTGTTCTAGCTCTGTGAAAAATGCTGGTGGTATTTTAACAGGAATTGCATCAAATGTATAGATTGCTTTGGGTAATATAGACATTTTACCAATGTTTATTCTTCCAATCCATTAGCATGAACAGTTTTCCATTTCTTTGTGTCTTCTTCAATTTCTTTCCTAAATTTTCAGGGTACAGTTCTTTTTACCATCTTTGGTTAGGTTTATTCCTAGGTATGTTGTTATTTTGGTGCAACTGTAAATGGAACTGATCCTGATTCCTTGATTCCTTTTTCTGCTGCTTCATTATTAGTGTACAGAAATGCAACAGATTTCTGTATGTTGATTTTGTATCCTGCGAATTTGCTGAATTCATGTATTAGTTCTAGCAATTTTTTGGTGGAGTCTTTCAGGTTTTCTACATAGAGTATCATGTCATCTGCAGATAGTGAAAGTGTGACTTCTCCCTTGCTGATTTAGATGCCTTTTCTTTCTTTTTGTTTTCTGATTGCTTTGGCTAAGACTTCCAGTACTATGTTAAATAACAACCGTGGACATCCCTGTCTCATTCCTGGCTATAACCACAATTTTATCTCTCCGTTCTCTTCACTGTTGATAGACATTGATCTGTTTTAGCTATTATGAATTACATTGCTATGAACATCCTATAAACGTCTTTTGGTGGACATAAGCACTCATTTCTATTGGGAAACACATTCAGGAGTGGGATTAGCCAGACAGTATTAGTATATATTCCCTCTGTCAATTCAGGTCTTCCACAAAGCAGATGGAACTAGATGGGTAAGAGCTTTACAGGGGGTGATGTCTGGGAAGGATAAAGGAGAGAGGGAGCAAGGGCAGACATGGGGAACCTCCAGACCACAGTGTGGGTCTGACCACTGTGAAAACTCTGCGATTTCAGCCAGGCTGACAGGGGGCCCAGGCAACAGGCTGTCTGTCACAGGAGCTGTCTGCACGACGGCCTGGAACTAGTACGTCTGCCATGCACAGTACTGACTGGGAGCAGCCTGGAAACGGCATGGCCTCAGCATGAACACTGGAGTGGACCCAAAGGTATGGCAGCTGGAGGCTATTGGCTGACTAGCAGCCCCTTGCAGCTGGCTGTCTTGAAGGGAGAGCTGAGTGGTGTACCACCAGGTCCACCATACTACCAAGCAGCTTTCCAAAGTGCTTATACCGATTTAAACTCCCACTAACAGTGTTTGAGATTTCCTCATACTCTAAATCCTCAACAATGCTTTGTGGTACAGATTGTCTTATTGGATTATAGAAGTTCTTTATATATTCCAGATACAAACCCTTTGTCAATACATGTATTGCAGATATCTTCTCCCACACTGTGTCTTGCCTTTTCCCTCTCTTGCTGATGTTTTTTGCTGAACAACAGAAGAGACTTTGAATTCCGCACATACATTCCACTACCTCTCAACTTGGAGACTTCAACCTCCTCCTTATTCACAGCTTACCTGTCTCATTCTTCTAGAAGGCTTTCCCACCCCTGTTGTACTAGTGAGGATTCTGGGTCGCCTGGGTGGCTCAGTCAGTTGGGCATCTGCCTTCGGCTTAGGTCATGATCCAAGGGGCCTGGGATTGAGCCCTGCATGGGGTTCCTGGTCAGTGTGGAGCCTGCTTCTCTCTCTTCCTTTGTCATCCCTCCCACCTTGTGCTTTCTGGTTCTCTCTATCTCTCCGTCAAATAAATAGATAAAATCTATAGTAGTGAGGACTCTGGTAACACACACCCAGTTCACCAGGCCAGGGACTCAAACCCCATCAGGACTCTCTCTGCCCATCTCCCACCTCTGTGTGTTGATTTTGTCCTCTCAGGACAGCATTGTGCATTCAGAAGCAAAAATATCCGCTGTAGTTCTTCCATCTTGCATCTCCGTTTCCTCCTATCAGAAAGGAACTGCCTATCGTCCCTTCAATCCAATTTTTTTAATGTCCTGGTGAAGAATTCCAGGTTGACCAGCCTTAGGTCACTCATGGGCCCTGTAGCTAGAAAGAGTGCTAGGGATGGCAGCCCCACACACCCATAGGAGAGTCTACGAAGGAGCAGTCCTCCCAAACAAAAAAAAATTGCTATTCCCAGAAGGAGGAAGAGGTAATTGTGCAGACAAAGCAGGAGGCTCATCCATTTATTTATTCCACAAATATTTATTGAGCACCTACTATGTGCAGGAACAACTTTAAAAGTTGGAGCCATAGTGAAGAAGACGAACAACAGCCCTTGCCTCACAGAGCTCACATTGTGGGAGAAGCTAGGGGAGGCTGACCCTGTCGGGGGCTCACAGAGGAGAACCCTTGTTGTAGAAGAGAAGCCACTCTGCTCCCAGACAGACAGAGCCGCTCATCAGCCTTTCTTCCTCTCAACAAGGAACCAAGGTCTTCTGCTAGTGGTCACAACTCTGGGAGGTTGATTTCCAATTCAAGAATGTAAACATCAAAATTTATGCACAGATGGAAACTTCATACATTGCTGGTGGGGAATGTAAAATGGTGCAGTCACTTGGAAAACAATTTGGCAATTCCTCAAAATGTTAAACACAGAATTACCATATGACCCAGCAATTCCACTTCTAGGTTTACATCTAAAAGAATTGAAAACATGTGTCCACACAAAAACCTACACATGAGTGTTCACAGGAACATTATTCCTAATGGCCAAAAAGTCCATTAACTGACAAATGGATAAAGAAAATGTAGTGTATATATACAGAGGAATGTTACTGGTCAGCCATAGGGAGGAGCTAAATACTGACACGCGTCACGACATAGAAGAAACTTGAAAACATGGTGAGAGTAGACAAGGCTACCTGTTGTATGAGTCCCTCTAAATGAGATGTCCAGAATAGGCAGACCACTAGAGAGAGAAACAAGTTAGTGGTAACCAGGGGCTGGGGTGACGGGAAATGTGGAGTGACTGCTAATGGGTATGGACTTTCTTTTGGAGGTCATTTAAAGTTCTGGAATTTAATAGTGGTGGTAGAAGCACAACTATATGAATATACTAAAACCAATTTAAAAGGGTGCATTTTACCATATTTGAATCGTATCTCAATAAAGCTGTTTAAAAAGTGTGCACAGAGAGCTTCCGCATTGTAATTGCTCACTTAATGTCTGTCTCCATGAGGCCAGTGGCTGGGTCTTTTGTATTCCCAGGGGCTGGTGCAGTGCCTGGCACAGCACTGAATAAATGGGAGAATGGACGAATGAGACCAGCTTGAATGCCACCTCATTCAGGAAGCCTCCCACTCTGTGTTCCCCAAGACTCCCCCCATTCCCATTCACTGGAGGGCCAGGTTCACTCTGGCAGGGATCTCTGCTCTAGCCCATCGCCTTGGTTTCCGGGGCGGGCAGCAATGGCCACGTCCCCCCGGGGCACTGTAGCAACAACTCCCTCCGTTCCCTGTGCTGGTTTTAAGGTCTATCTTTCATCAACACCTGGAGAGGTGCCTTTCGTCTGCCAAGCTTGGCTCTACAGCTAAGTTTCTTTTTTTCTTTCCAAGAACATTTTATCCAATATTTCTATATTAGTATTTTTGTATTTTCTGTGTTGGCTTAATCTACCATGCTAGAACCAGAAATCCAAAAATGTTTCCATAAGCTTGTTCATGATCCCAAATTTCCTTTGCTGAGTTAGAATGCTTTCCTCTACATTTTTTGTTTGGGGAAAGGTCACAGCAAGGATACAGCAGGACAGTCTGGAAGCAGCTGGCCAGATCTCTCTACAGCAGGCTCTGTGAAAGCCCAGGTCTTCCAGGGCCCTTCAGTAAAATATCACTCAAGGTAAATGACATGTCATTTTCTCATTCAAGGGATAGTGGATTCTGATATCATTTCATAACTACCAGTACAGAGGAAATGCTCGTTTATAAATACTGATGAGGAGTGGGCCAGTATACATCCTACGTTCACCACCTGCTGACCCACCAGGAAAAGAGGCCATCCACTGAGCACACAACTAAATGCTAGGCACTGTGTCAGCCTCTTGATGTGGTAGATTTAAACTTCATAAGATCTGCATAAGGTAAGTATCAAGGTCCTGTTCCTGCGTCAAGGTGAAAGCAGATACTTTTCTGTGGTCTGCAGTAGGCTGAACCCAGGGTTAAACCCCGAAGTCTGCTGAGAATTCGTTTGCACACTGCCATCCCAGATACTAGCCTGGGGCAGCCTGAGGACCCTTTGATATGTCTTCACAGAGAGCCTTTCCTCCCAAGACCCACGAACCCCAGCACAGGAATCCTAACGGATAGCCTAATTTGGTCCCAAAGGGGCAGTAGGAACTCCAAAGCCTGTGACGTGCCCCACCAGGCCTCATGTCCCTGACATCCTGTTGTAAATTCTTTACCCATATTAACTAATTTAATCCGGACAACAACTGGTGATGTAAGAACTATTGTTTTCTATGGTTTACAGATTAGCAAACTGAGGCTCAGAGACGCCAAACACCGCATAGCTAGGACGCTGCAGAGCAGAGGCGTGAGCTCCAGCGGTCCGGCTCCCATGCGCTCAGCTCCTGGGCTGGGATTCTAAAATGCAGAGAGAATCTGGATTTTTCCCCTCAGTATTTACCATCATATAACACAATAGGCATTATACTTGAAAAAAACCACCTCTTTTATGTGTGTCTCTCCCATTAAAATATGAACCTCCCAGGGATAGAGATATTCGTCTGCTTTGTTCACTACTGTATCAGCATCTAGATCAGCATCTAGGCCAGACCTGCCCAGGGGCCCCTGGGAGGCCCGGCGGCTAACCTTCCGACTCTTGATTTTGGCTCAGGTCATGATCTCAGGGTTGTGGATCAGCCTCCCTGCTCAGCGGGGAATCTGCTTTTCCCTCACCCTTGGCCCCTCAGTCCTGCTCCTGTTCTCTCTATCACTCTTTCTCAAAATAAGTAAATAAAATCTTTTTAAAAAAATAATAAATAAATAAATTACCCAGGGTCCTGGGGTTGAGCCCGGCATCGGGCCCCTTGCTTAGCAAGCAGTCTGCTTCTCCCTCTCCCTCTCCCTCTGCCTGCTGCTCCCCCTACTTGTATTTGCTCTCTCTGTGTCAAATAAATAAAATAATAAATAAAATAAATAAATAAAAATAATAATAATAAATTAATTGATTAAATTAAAAATAGAACAGACCTGGCCAGAGTAGGCACCTAGCAAATACATTTTGAACAAATGAATGAGCACTCTAAAAAATGTTAAACATTAGTATCTTTGCACAAACAATAGCCCACAGCAGTATCTTTTCCTAAATAAAAGAGAAGCCCTCCCCACAAGGATTCCTTTTTTTACCACCCCAGAACCAAAGGCAAAACTTGGAAGCTTTTACAGTCATGTTTGCCCTCTCTGCCTTCCCCACACCTCTCTCAAGTCCTCAGCTTTCCTGAGGATGTCAGTGTCCACGTGACAGCCATGCAATGTCACTGATTCATTGCCCCATATCTTCCTCATGTCTGATGACCTTTACTTTCATTCCACTGGAGTTGCCCATAGGAGCGGCCCTTGTAATCCTCTTGAAGGCCAGATTTCTGAATTCTTACGATCCAATACCCTGCATTTGGTACTTACCCTCTATAGCACATTGCATTTTCTAAGATGGAGGCAACAAGATCCCCCAGGCCATGGGCTCTTCTGCACTGCTCCTGTCAGGGGGAGGTCTGTGTGCCTTTGAGTCCAAGAGGGTCTGTGACCGTGACAGAAGTGACGCTCTGTACCTTCTGAAGCTAGACCATAAAAGGTGATACTCCTTCCTCATGGTCTTGGGACGTTTGCCGTCCGAACCCAGCCACTGGGCCATGAGGAAGCCAGCACAGAGAGGCTGTGTTTAGATCCCTCAGCCAACAGCCCCAGGTCTCTCAGAGAGCCGACATTAGTCACCAGACAGGGACTGAAGAAGGCTTTGCAGTAACTCCAGCCCCAGCCATAGCAACAGCCTGAGGAACCCAAGTGAAAACCACCGTGCTGAATCCAGTCACCTCCCAGAACCATGAAAAAAAAAAAAAAAAGATTGTTTTTTAAGCCTCTGAGGCAGGGGTTATACACTGTGCTGCAACAGTAACTGAGACACACGCCTGCGTCCAAGTTCTCCGGTTCTGGCACTCGCCAGACCTGTCTCTCACTGGAGAACTGCTGTGACCTAATCAATGTTTCCCCCACAGTCCCAGCAGGAGGTAGGTTGGGGCATCTTTTTGCTCTTCCTGGCCATTTCCAGACCATTTTTCATCCTGCTGGGCTACCTAAATGTCTGTGCCTTCTCCCGCATTCTATCACCATTCTATCTGTTCAATCTGCGTGGCTGCAGCAAGCCCTGTTTTTATAGGGTTTTCTCCCTAAGGATCTTTGAGACTCTCTGAGGAGGCTCATCTGCCTCCCAAAGAGGTGAGTTAATTTGCCCACAGTCCATATCCCAGGCAGCAGGAAGCCATACGATGGCTGTACCCAGCTGTCCCTGCACGTCACACTTTCTTTTCCTGCATGCACTTTCCTCACTCTGTGAAGACAAGGACACTTTTGAGCTAATCAATGTGTGTACTTTCTGTTTAAAGCAGAACACGTAATAAATAACCCCCTGCACAATGCTGAATTCCTAGTGGGGCCATGTGTTGAAAGCAGTTGTCTGCAAACCCAACTCCTGTGCAATTTTATCATTTTGTTTATTTGTTACTCTATGAACTCCTCGACAATTCACAGGAAGCCCCAGCATAAATAATTCAAAAATCATTAACAAAAGGCTTTATTGTCTTTAGTAATTTTGTTGATCTTTCCTTGCTGGTATAGAACATATGTTTTAGAAGGAATGAGGCCCCTCCTAGTAACCTTTTGGTCGTGAGTTGCACACAGCCCGAGATAAAGCTCTTGGATACTAGAAGCGCACTTGACGAGAGCACGGTGAATGAAGGCACAAGCTGGCATCAGAGGCGTCGGTCTGGAGCAGGGCAGAGAGGCCGTGTTGTGGCGGTGAAGAGCGCAGGTTGCGTCTCTACCTCTTCACTATTTTCGTTCTCCTGGGAAGGTGGTCGGCCTCCCTCCGCCTCTGCAGCTGTAAAATGGGGATGGCATAGTACCTGCCTCGGACAGTTGGAGGAGGGTTAAATACACCGTGCCAGGCATATAGTATGTGCTCAGCAAATGTTGACTACTGTTACCTTAATCTTGGCCTCTACAGAGAAAAGAAAAATGCAGCATTCCGTGAACTTGAGTTTTTCCAAAAGCAATGGCTTAAAATAAACTGCTATTTGAAGGTGAAGATTATTATATTGAGTAAATGCTATCCCAAATTGAACTGACCTGTATTCCAATAACTACATGAAACACATCAGATTGTGTAGTTCCTTAAAGAACATTTAATAACCTAATGCAAAATGCAGATTCCTGGGCTTTGCTTCGTACCTCATTCCCAGCAGAGCAGGAGCCCAGGAAGGTGCACTTCTGTCAAGCCTCTAGGTGATCCTTATGATCAGGCAAATTCAGGCAGCAACACAGATGGAAGGGTTGGTGAGTGCAAGATTTCCCTGGGGAGCTCAGTTTTACAAGCCCTACCTTGAATATTCTCTAGGTTAAATATAATGGTCACAGAGCAGTTGTTTTCATATTCTAATGGTGCTTAAGAGAGTTGCTAAAAATCCAGATTCCAGGTCCGACCTTTAAGAGATGCAGATTCAGAGATTCAAGTGACACTTGGGAATCTGCAATTTTCAACCAGCCCTTCCCCTCTAGGGTGAGTCATCAAGAAGCACTTTTTTAAAGGTGTATTTATTTATTTGAGAGACAGAGATCATGAGCACGGGTGTGAGCAAGTACGCAGACGAAGGGGTGGAGGGGCAGAGGGAGAGGAAAAGAGAAAATCCCCAGACTTGTTTGCTGAGCACAGATCCCATGACCCTGAGACAGGACCTGAGCGGAAGAGTCAGTGTCCAGCGAACAGAGCCACTCAGGCGCCCCAGAGAAGCAGATTTGACTCTTGCCGTTCACATGCTAGAGAGAAGCCAGGCATACTTTTTTTTCTGAAAATGGTGTGACTTTCCTATGTAATTTGAATATCTCAGACCTCATCAACTTGTAGGTACAAATAAGGTCACAATAAAATTATAACTGGGTCTTGTGAATTTTGAACACCAGATGGTTATGCAAGAATCAGTTTCCCTCCCCAGGTGTATCTGGAGATCTCAAAAAAAAAAAAAAGTGCTTTCCTGTATGTATGTGTTACCTTTTTGTTCACTAGACTGATGGTTCAAATTTCAGCCTTACCACCTACAAGCCTTGGGCAAGTTGTTACTTATCTGTTGCTGCATTATAAATTATCCCCAAACTTTGTGGTTTAAAGCAACAATGATCATTGTATTATTTCTCATGGTTTCTGTGGTTGCGACTTTCAGAAGGGCTTGGTTGGCTCAGTGTCCTTCATGTGGTTGCAGTCCGACAGGGCTTGGAACTGGAGCAGCAGGGAATGGAGCAGCTGGATTCGCTGGGTATCTCTCCCTCCTTCTTCTTGTGGTTTTGGGACCTCTCCATGTGGTCACTGCATGTGGGTTAGTTTGAGCTTCCTCACAGCATGGTGGCCTCATGGCAGCTCAAGGCTGCAGGATAAGTATTTCTTTAAACAAGGTGAAAAGTTCATCCCCTTTCTGACCTAGCCTTGGAAGTCACATTGCCTCATTTCTGCAGCATTCTCTAGATTACAAGAGATTCAGAAGTCTGCTCCGATTCCAGTGGAGGGCACCAGACCCCATCTTTCCATGGTAGGAGGTTCCAAGTCACACTGCAGAATAACATGTGGGTTAGGACGTGTTGTTGCGGCAGCCATCTTTGGAAAACGCAATCTGCCACATGTCCTGGCCAAGGCCGAGTTGTAGAAGGAAGATGATAATAATATCTACTTAGTAGGGTTGTGAGGGGGCGCCTGGGTGGCTCAGTCAGTTAAGCCACCAACTCTTGATTTCAGCTCCAGTCATGATCTGGGTCCTGGGATTGAGTCCCATGCCAGACTCTCTGCTCACTTCTCCCTCTCCCTCTTCCTCTCCTCCTCCCC
The DNA here is from genome assembly GCF_010015895.1 of Lontra canadensis. Classification (NCBI taxonomy): domain Eukaryota; kingdom Metazoa; phylum Chordata; class Mammalia; order Carnivora; family Mustelidae; genus Lontra; species Lontra canadensis. The sequence goes on along the minus strand of NW_022631039.1, from coordinate 478,125 downwards.
CTCACTCTTGTGCCTGTTCTCTCTCTCTCAAATAAATAAAATCTTTTTAAAAAATAGTGTTGTGAGAACTAAGTGAATAAATCCATGGAAAGCACTTAGAGTAGAATCTGGCATGCTATTATCATCACCATTACTATCATCACGCACTGAACAAGGAACCATGCAGTCGTGACCCCCACGGGTCCTCAGAAGTGCCTCTCTGAGGCCAAGTACACAACTGCCTCTGGCCCCTATTTCCCTGAATCACCCTCACTGTCTGTAAATCTTCCACCATTGCTAGTGGCATGCTGGCTGAGCTAAGACCCTGCAGCCACTGGTCCCCACACCTTCTCAGAGATGCCAGTGCGTAGACCCCACACCGACCGGCTGCAGTTTGCTGCTGCTGCCTCAGCACAATTATTGCCCCCAATCCCAAATTCTAGCAGGTAGCCCAATGGAGGAGTCACCTCTGAGTTGACCTGCCCCCTGTCTCCTGCTGTCACCCCATCCCTGAAGGTACCTGCTGATTCCCCCAGCCACAAATGCCCAGGAAAAGCAAGTAACAGAACCACATAAGCAAACAACTCTCCCTCGATATTATGCTCACTTATGGAGGCTGGGACACTATCATTGGGCCCCAAACTGATGGATAGTAGTAAGACTGTTTTCTTAACTGACAGACATGATCGTTCTCCCTGGAGCAGAAACAGTCCTACGATGGTTTCTGCCATCAGAGGCAAAGCTGTTTCCCAGGTCCACCTGCTCTTTCCTCTTTAGCCTGGCCCCATTAAAACATCCGGTTATCATACCAGGTGCCATTAAGAATTTGATAGTTTCCATAGTCTGCTTCTACTGGTCCCAACAAGTCCTTCCTACAGATTTATATAGTCTAAGTTGTGAACAAAATTGAAGTTGATTTTTCCCCGGAGTCCCCCTGTATAAGTTCAGTAGATGCAGATGGAAACTTGGGAGGAAGAGAGCCATTTTGACCCAGACCCAGAACACATTTCAGTACTAGCTCTGCCACCCAGTACACTCTGTCACACCTGCGAGGACCCCCTCATCCACTTGCTTGTTCAGAAAATAGGGGAAATGCTCCATGTAGGAAAAAGTTTTCATGATTTCCTTGACTTCCAGTGTGGTGGGGGAGTTGTTACCTGGGTGGCTGAGATGGCTGCTCCAGGAGCGGATTGTCAGCGGGTGTTTTGGAGAAGGTAAGGAGGGATGAAGACAGCAACAGGAGTCAGACTTTGTCCTGGCGAATGAGGGGCCACAGCTCAGGCTGAAGGGGTAATTCTCACACATGATCCTATGGGCACTGGGGTCCACACCATGCACTTTGGTGCCCAAGTCTCGCGTGGCTCAGAGAAGGCTGGAGTGTCAAGTGGGGCAGGGGATCTGGTCTCACTGCGTGGACGGCTGGTTCTCTCCCAGGTACCCAGGATCTAAACTGCTCCTACAGTGGGCAATCTCCCACCTAAGGAGGCAGAGCTCACCTCCCACTGAAAGAGCTGAAAACATCAGACACTTGCTTTCCCCAACTTTGCTGGGGGTGAGGTATAGGGAGACCCACAGGCCTCGTGTCAGGGAGGGTAAATGCGTGACAGCATCTCCATCTAGTTTCTCCTGGAGGTGACAGTGACAGGGTTCTAGCGTCAGTGGGGACAGGCTAGGTGTTCTGCCAGGCCATCATGGAAAGCAATTTCTTCATTATAATAGCTCCCAGATAGGACCTGGACATTTATTGCTATCTACAGAGCTTCCCATTATGTTTTCCCTGGCCATTCCAGAATTTTGAAAACTATGCAATATCTAATATCATTTTAATAAGAAGTTCCTTTCCTTTTTAAATTAGCCCAAGTTGGAGTGCCTGCGTGGCACAGTCAGTTAAGTGGCCAACTCTTGATTTCATCTCAGGTCATGATCTCAGGGTCTTGGGGTCCAGCCTCAAGTCCCAAGTCAGTCTCCACGCTTAGCAGGGCGTCTGTCTGAGGATTCTCTCTCCCTCTTCCTCCCTTCTGTCTCTCAAATAAATAAAAATAAATCTTAAAAAAACAAATCGTGATGCTTTCCCATAAAGCTATAACCAATAATGGCACTTTCAAACATTTTTTAACTCCAGAGGTTTCAGAGCACAGTGATCTCAGCAGGGATACCTGTGTCTACAAGGATGCCACTAGCTCAGCAGGGTCAGGCTTACCAGGGGGCTGTGGACATCAACCAAGGAGGCCAGAGCAGGGGCTGGGGGAGAACACGGGGGATGCCCTGGGGTAACAAAACTGGTAGTTCTCAGGAGTACCAGTAAGACACCCTAGGAGACTCCCCTTAATGGTGGAAGGATTATCCTATGATAGTAGGTAAGGGTAAGACCCAGAGACATTTGGGATATTCATGACTATTGATGGGACCTCCATCTATCCACAGGCTGATGCAGCCCCAGGAAATTGTTACCCAACAACAATCTCCCCTGAACACTAGAGAACCCATCAACCAGGCCCTGGCTACAGACTGTAACCTCAAAATCAAGGCTCATTAGAATGCCTGGGGCTGAGAAAGAAAGAATTCTGGAATTTGTTGTTTGTCTACATTTTTAATTGAGGTATATCAATCTGGTTTTAGTAAAAGCAGAAAAGAAAAAGCCTCTTCTAATGTCTTTGCTTATAGCAGGTTACAGAGGAAGGAGAAAAGAAGGAAAGCAGAAGAAAAGGAAAGAGGGAAGAGTTTAAAGCCAACAGTATGACTTTCAAACTGTCGTGGAGATTTTAGGCAGCATCATGAAATGTCCAAGTTGGGCCATCCAGGGAGGGCTGACAGCTACGCCACATTCCTAAGCTTAGGAGGCCTAAAGTTCGTTTCCCAATGACGCTAGTTCAGGGTTAAGGACACCCTACCATTTGAAGGAAGGAAGTCCCAGGGTTTGGCCACCACCTAACCTGTCTTTGTCTCAATGCCCTCAAAAGAAGAACAGAAGGGAGAATTCAGGCACTCTTTTACTGTAAGTTCAAATGCTCTTTCAAAAGAAACAAGAAAGGCATCACAGATATATCTAAACTAATGCTACAAGACAGGAACCATAATAGGAACAAATAGTAAGTGTTTGAGTCAGAGCCCTCCCAGATGGGAGGCTGGCAGTGAGGACCCTGAGCTTCTCCAGAGCGGAGAGGGGAAAGGAGCTTGCAGGGATCAGGAAGCACACCCTGCTCCTGAATCAGCTCACAGCAGCAGCCCCCTGCACAGCCAGATAGTCTTACACCTGTAACTGTGGCCAGTTCACCCTTCTTATTTCATGAGGGTGAAAAGGTGAATGATTTTTTGGTGGGAGGAGCAAAGAATTTGACTCAGAGATTTACAGTTGAGGGGGACTTTGAAATGACTGAGTCCAGCCCATTTAATAGCAAATTCAGTAAAATTAAATCTGTAAACGAAACACTTGACACATGTGAAGGAGTTCTGGAAGAGGAAACAGTGTTAAGAGAGTGAGGATTCTTGACCATCTTGGGTGATGCGTTGGTTATTTTCTGCGGCACAAATTATCCCCAACCTTAGACTCTTCAGTGTCTTAAAATGACAATACTTACCATCTCACAGTTTCTCTCAGCCAGGAGTCAGGCTTCCAGGAATCCACAGCCTGGCTATGTCCTCTTTCTCAGGGTTCTTACAAGGCTGCATCTAGCTGTCAGCCGAGGCTGCAGTCTTATCCAAAGGCTTGACTGCGGAAGGATCTGCCTCAAAGCTCCCTTACGTGGTTTTGGCAGGTTCACTTCCTCACTGGTTGTTGGACTAAGGGCCTCCATTCTCTGATGGCTGGTGCCCAGAGGCTACCCTCTGTTCCTTGCCATCCATATGGCAACTTGTTTTATCAGAGTGAGCAAGCAGAAAGAGTGAGAGAGGATGCCAGCATGCTAGTGAGACGGAAGTCCCAATCTTTTGTAACCTAGTCATGGAAGTGATATCCCATTCGCTTTGTGTATTCCATTTCTTAGAAGCAGGTCACCAGGTCCAACCCACACTTAAAAGGAAGGCCTTATACGAAGGAGTGATTACCCAGAGGCAAGATTATAGGGAAGCTTGTCAGCAGCTGCCTGCAACATACATATCTAGAAGGTAAGAAAGGGGTCAGAATCATAGAAATGTAGAATTTTCTGACTGAAATGAAAAGGCCCTGTAGACCTAGCCATCCATGTGCTGCCTGAATTCCTAATACAGCTCCATGCCAAGTAGCTTTTTATTCTACAATGATGTACAATGATGTGGTTAGAAGTGGTATCCTTGTTATACCTGGCTAGGAACCACCTGCCTATAACATTCATCCATGCCCATGAAGGCATCCTATAACCTGTGAGAATGGTAGAAAGGTCAGAAGTTTTTATTCTCTTTCAGTGATGGCCAACTGCTTTGATGAAAGCTAAAAAGTAAATTGTAAATAAAGATTGGTTCTCAGGGTGCCTGGGTGGCCACAGTGAGGTGTCCACTCTTGGTCTCAGCTCAGGTCTTGATCTCAGGATTGTGAGTTCAAGCCCTGCATTGGGCTCTATACAGGGCATGGATCCTTACTTTGAAAAAAAAAATTTTGGTCTAATTTTTAAAGTAACCTGGAACATGTAGAATGTTTCTGTAGCCATTAGTTTGCATAATTTGACATATAAAACACAAAAGATCTCTCTAAGAAGCTGAATGAATCAGCACGTTTTAAAGAAAAAAATAGTGGGCGTATCTAGTATTACCAAAACCAAAGTCAGCAGTTAAAAATTCCAGAACCAAGAAAATAAACAGATCAAACAAAAGAGAAGGCCCTAGTGCTTTAATCCATTTGACATTCGGAATATTTTTTCATATGGAATTCTGAATTTGGCAAGAAATGTGAACTGTGGTTCCATGACTGGCAGGGAGCATTTCAGAGTTCATGGCGTGCTCTCTGGGAAACTATTGTAGCCAAGGTGGTGACATCATGCTTGACCACTCACTTATCTACAAGACCTACCTCAAATGGCTATTTGTAAATGTCAACTCCAGTCTCGAAAGACAATTAAGTTTATCAGAAAGCAATAAAGCCAGGTTGGAAAGGAGGTGGGAGGGAGAGAAGGAAGTGCGGGGGGGAAGGAAAGAAGGAAGGAAGGAAGAAAGAAGAAAGGAAAGAAGGAAGGGAGAAAGGAAGGAAGAAAGGAAGGAAGGGAGGAAGGAAGGAAAGGAGGGAGGGAAGGGAGGAAGAAAAGAAGGAAGAAACTTTCCTTTGAATAACCCCTTTTATTTTGGATGATTACAAGATTATGGGAACACACATAAGGCCTACATTGAGGACCACAGAACTATTTTGGGTGGGTGTTTATTGTAAAACAAATCTCACTAATTAACTCATAAAACAGCCAAGATGAAAAGATTTTAGGGAACATGTGGTCTCACCCCTAATTTTGAAGATGAGGAAATTGGGTCCCAAAGAGGCTAAGTAACTCACCAAGTAGTGGGAGAAGACTGACACTTAGACAAGCTATTCCCACTAGGGATCCAATGTGGAACAGCTACAGCCAACTTGGTAATGTCTCCATCCCAGGGGATCAGTTCATCCTTTGCCTTGTGCACGTACTCCAGCAAGAGTTATTTCTCAACATTGTGTTTATGCAAACTCTTGAGCAGCACAGACTCCTGGACTAAGAGACTCTCCACTCGGTGTGCAATTGAGGGCAAAGGCTGGGATGGCTTGGCCCTGCTCCAAACTCCTTCCACAGAGGCCTGAGGCGACAGAAAAAAACACATGTATTTTTCCCAGTTAGGTGAATAAAGACCAGGTTCATCAAGTAAGAGTGAAAGTTACTTTATGAAGTAAAGAAAAGCATTCAAACTGGAGGAGAGCATCGACTGTCTCCACGTGTGTGAGACTTTACAACTGGCCAACTGTCAGGGAACAGGTGGGACAAAGGAGAAACCTGGAAATGTATTTCATGTCTGTGCTAGTGGAGATGGAAGTAATTCAACTGCTTTTCTTTTCTTTTCTTCCTTTCTTTTTTTAAGTTTCAGAGGTAGTGTTTAGTGATTCATCAGTTGCAACATCTGCTTTTCTATCTGCTTTCTCTCAGCCCAAATTAAACTTACCTTTTATTTATTTATTTTTTAAATTTCAGAGTAAGCATCCTGCATTTTCCCAAGATGCTTTACTCTCTTTTTTAAAAGATTTATTTGTCTGTTTAGAGAGAGAGAGCACAGGGGAAGGGCAGAGGAAAAGGGAAAGAGAAAATCTCAAGCAGACTCTGCACTGAGTGTGGAGCCTGACTCGGGCCTTGGTCCCAGGACCCTCAAGATCATGACCTAAGCTAAAACCAAGACTTGGATGCTTATCCAGCTGAGTTATCCAGGTGTCCCTGAAACTTAGCTTTTAATTCCAAATGCAAAATAAACAACATAGAAATGCAAGACAGCACATTAAAAAGACCCAAGAGTCAAAGGAGGAAAGGTGTATCCAGAGGTGTTCCATGAAGTTGGATGCTAAGAGATAAAGAAAGGAAAAAATGGAGTGTGAAGAAAGCAACATTTTGAAAGCTGAGCAGGTATCAGGTATTTCTTTTTTTTTTTTTTAATCAGAAATAGTGTTTATTGGACTCCCTCCATTAAAATATTGTCTATGGAAGTAAGATTAACATCTTGTCTCTTTGGTTCACAGAACACCAAAAAAGGAGGGGAAAGGAAGAAAGGAGATGAAGGAGAAAAAAAAGGACTTGGGTGAGAACTGGAGAAATCCCCAAGAAAGTTGGGGGAAAGGTCCATGCTTTTGCTTCTCTGCTCTCCCTTCCAATTCTATAATTAGCACAAGAAAGGATTCCAAGGCCCACTTTGGCTTATCTCTTATATCCCTAAATCCATGCCTGTTCCTCAAGTATTTGGTTAGGAAGGAGAGCTGTGAGCTAGTAAAATCTGCTCCCCCACCACCTCTGGAATTTCCCCCACAGAAATAGGACACAATAAAGTCAGACGATGCGAGCATTCACTCTGGGGAGGCCTCTGTTCTGGTGACCCAGAATGAAACTTAACCAAATAAGCTGGGGAGCAACTTAAGCGAAGTGGAAAGAGAAAACGTTTTCCACTTCTAGATATAGTGAAATACATTAGCAATAGCTTCAGGGTCTAAGAAAACCCAATGAGTTACAAGTGATGAGTTTCATGATGGCCTGATGAGATCACAGTTGAAGTACATTAGTGACGATTAAAGTTAATGAAAAAGGTGCCTACATAGTTTGTTTTCTTTAAAGTGTGTCTTTTTTTAGCCCCACTTTGTTGAGGTATGAATGACATATAAAAAGCTGTGCATATTTAATGCGTACCACCAAATGAGTTTAGGAGTCAAATCATGTCCTTTTGGGATCATGTGGTAATTAGAATGCTTACACATTTTAAACACACAGAAATGCTACGCGGATCACTTACAAGGCAGTGCATGGTAATACTAAGTGTCTAAATGTAGCTATTTTGTAAAGAGCTCTCTTTGATTAGAAGGAGTTTAAAAGACACTAAGTAGGAGTGCTCTAGCCCAGAAATGATAGCGAGATTGATACAGTGGCCATGGGCTGAAGGAGAGGGGAGGTAGACGGGAGAGGTGATCTTGAGGTACATCAAATAGGACTTGGAGAGCAAGCAGACCTAGTGGGGAGCATGAAAGGAGAGCCAAAGAAGGCCCAGGTCCCCAGGTTAGATGGCCAGTGTGACACGCGGCATCAGTCACTGAGCTTGCAGGTGACAGAGGAGGAATTCATGCCACTATGCAGCCAGTCCACCGTGCACCTAGCCAGTTAGGTGGACTGACACCCTGGTTAGGTGCTCTAACCACGCACCTGCAGAGGGCTGTGTGGTCTCCAGATGGGTGACAGACTCCTTCCAGATTATGGACAACTCACTCACCCTGGCTGCCTATCTTCACAGTTACAAAATGACGCTTGTTTTAATATTCTAATAATATCATTGTGTTTAGCAGTTAGTGTCGATATTCAGAAGCCCTCAGATGATGCACACATTTAATGAATTTTACGAGTAGAACAGTTAAATAAAATGAACTCTGTGAAACCAAGAATTAATGCTTTTTGGATATCCCATTTGGTAATTCCTTACCGTACATACCAGGCCACATAACAAGCATGCTGGGAGAGCAGTCCTTGGTGGGGTGGGGGGGATGGCACGGAGGATAGGAGACTAAGGAGGTGATAAGGAACAGAGGGATGCAGCCAGAGTGACACCCTCCTCTGCATTGTCTCCAGTCTTTGTACCCTTCCTTTCTATAATCCAGTAATTTAAAAATGGTTTCCCAAGTGTATAATATTTGCTTCATTCAGTGACAGAATAGACACTCAATGTTCAAATTTACTGAGAGGGAAAACAATTAAAGTGCCATTTGGAAACTTCTAAAAACCACATAACCAAGAAACTGAGAAAAAGTTCAATTGAAATTTATTAGAGAAAGTAAAAAACAATTTTAAGGAACTCAGTGTTCATACAAATCAGTCTGATTGGTTTCTTGTCCTTCTCTCTTTCCAATTTCTTTCTCCCTCTCAAAGTGTGGGTTTCATTGACAAACTTGGGAAAAGAGGTGTTGGGGGAACATTCATTATTTAGAAACCCAAAGCTGCCCAAGGGGAGTTCTGAGTCATAATCAATATACTTCACCTGGGAGCCTGTAACAATGATTTATCTTTGTGTGAACTCTTGAACAACATACACTCCTGAGCTAAAAGACATTCCACTCAGTTTGCAATTGGATGCAGCAGATGTGTGATGAGGGACAGGCCATTGTTTCCAGCATCAAAGGAATGAATGAAGATAGTCTTGTTTGAAAGACTCCACATCCAAACTACTAGAACTCATACAGCAATTCAGTAATGTGGCAGGATACAAAATCAATGTACAGAAATCAGTTGCTTTCTTTCTTTTTTTAAAATTTTTAACAAATTTTATTTATTTGACAGACAGAGACCACAAGTAGGCAGAGAGGCAGGCAGAGAGAGAGGAGGAAGCAGGCTCTCCTCTGAGCAGAGAGCCTGATGCAGGGTTCAATCCCAGGACCCTAAGATCATAACCTGAGCGGAAGGCAGAGGCTTTAACCCACTGAGCCACACAGGCACCCCCAGTTGCTTTCTTATACACTAACAATGAAAATATATAAAGGCAAATTAGAGAATTGATCCCATTTACTATAACACCAAGAACCATAAGATACCTTGGAATAACCCTAACCAAAGAGGTAAAGGATCTGTACTCGAGGAACCACAGAACACTCATGAAAGAAACTGAAGACACAAAAAGATGGAAGACCATTCCATGCTCTTGGATCGGAAGAATAAACATTGTTAAAATGTCTATACTGCCCAGAGCAATCTACACTTTCAATGCCATCCCAATCAAAATTCCACTGACATTTTTCAAAGTGCTGGAACAAACAGTCCTAAAATTTGTATGCAACCAGAAAAGAATTGCTAAGGAAATGCTGAAAAAGAAAAACAGACCTGAGGGACTCATGTTGCCTGATTTCAAGCTTTACTACAAAGCTGTGATCACCAAGACAGCATGGTACTGACACAAAAACAGACACATAGATCAGTAGAACAGAGTAGAGCCCAGATATGGACCTGCAATTCTATCATCAAATAATCTTTGACAAAGCAGGAAAAAATATCTTGTGGAAAAAAGACAATCTCGTCAATAAACGGTGCTGGGAAAACTGGACAGCTATATGTGGAAGAATGAAATTTGACCATTCTCTTACACTATACACAAAGATAAACTCGAAATGGATAAAAGACCTCCATGTGAGGCAGGAATCTATCAAAATCCTAGAGGAGAACATAGGCAGTAATCTCTTCAACATCAGCCACAGCAACATCTTTCAAGACATGTCTCCAAAGGCAAAGGAAACAAAAGCAAAAATGAACTCTTGGGACTTCATCAAGATCAAAAGCTTCTGCACAGCAAAGGAAACAGTCCACAAAACAAAGAGGCAACCCACAGAATGGGAGAAGATATTCGCAAATGACACTACAGAGAAAAGGCTGATATCCAAAATCTATAAAGAACTCCTCAAACTCCACAACCAAAAAACAGATAATCATGTTTAAAAATGGGCAAAAGACATGAAGAGACACTTTTCCAAAGAAGACATACAAATGGTTAATAGACACATGAAAAAATGTTCATCATCATAGCCATCAGGGAGATTCAAATCAAAACCACATTGAGATACCACCTTACACCAGTTAGAATGGCCAAAATTAGCAAGACAGGAAACAACATGTGTTGGAGAGGATGTGGAGAAAGGGGGACCCTCTTACACTGTTGGTGGGAATGCAAGTTGGTGCAGCCACTTTGGAAAACAGTGTGGAGATTCCTGAAGAAATTAAAAATAGAGCTTCCCTATGACCCTGCAATTGTGCTACGGGGTATTTACCCCAAAGATTCAGATGCAGTGAAAAGAAGGGCCATCTGTACCCCAAAGTTCATAGGAGCAATGTCCGCAGTCACCAGACTGTAGAAAAAACCAAGATGCCCTTCAACGGACGAATGGATAAGGAAGATGTGGTCCATATACACTATGGAGTATTATGCCTCCATCAGAAAGGATGAATACCCAACTTTTGTATCAACATGGACGGGACTGGAGGAGATTACGCTGAGTGAAATAAGTCAAACAGAGAGAGTCAATTATCATATGGTTTCACTGACTTCTGGAGTATAAGGAATAACACGGAGGATATTGGGAGAAGGAAAGGAAAAATGAAATTGGAGGAAATTGGAGGGGGAGACAGAGCATGAGAGACTGTGGACTCTGAGAAACAAACTGGGGGTTTTGGAAGGGAGGAGAGTGAGGGGATGGGTAAGCCTGGTGGTGGGTATTAAGGAAGGCACGTATTGCATGGAGCACTGGCTGTCGTGCATAAATGATGAATCTTGGAACACAGAGAAAATGAAATAAAATTTTTAAAAAAGACTAAATAAAAATGATCCAAACGGAAAAACTATATATATTCATTTGAGAAGCCAATGATTTCCCAAGAAGCCTCCAGAGCCTGACCCCACTGGGCCTTCACAGGCACTGAATGTGAAGATGAGGGGATTCAGGATGGGTCATATTTTCTTAGAGGCCCTGCTCAAAACTTGGCCTGGAATGATCAGGGGTCCAGAAACTCTTCCTGACAGGCCCCCATTATCCCTCAGTCCTCATATCCTGCCAATCTCTCCTGCTCTGGCCACATTAGTCTTCCTGCTATTCCTCAAACACGCCAGGCAGGCTCCTTTCTCAGGAACCCTGCACTTGCGGCTCTCCGTGCTGGAAGACTCAGATCTTCACCTGACTCCGTTTCTTGCTTCATTCAAGTCTTTGCTCAGTGCACCTCTTGAGAGATCTTTCCTAATCCTTCCGTTTATACAGGGCCCCTCACTCTCTATCCCCTTGCCCTGCTTTATTTTTCTTCATAGACTTATCGTATCCCAACCCCACGTCATATCTTTAGTGCTTATTGTTTATTTATCCCACCTTCTGGGAGAAGGAATCTTGTACTTGATAAAGAAAGAAAGAAATTGATTAACAACCAGGAAAAGGTTATTCCCTTTTAATTAGTTTAAATTCAATAATAGGAAATGACACCAGATGAAATGTTTCAATGGTAGGTAAGATTCTCGTATACAGGTGGCAGATCCCAAAATCTCCTTCCCCCGGTACTCATTCATTCTAAAGACATTTATTGTATGCTTACTGTATGCCAACCACTATGCTAGGTTCTGAGAAGGAATAAGATGAAACTCCTGTCATATGGTGCTTATGTTCTAATCTGGGGAGGAGAACATGCAGTTTAGAAAATAAATAACAAACTATTTTTTAATGTGATTTAATGAGATTAGTTCCCTCTGTTCTGAAGGAAATAAGAGCGTGATTGATGGGAAAGAGGATAAGTTCCTTCTTTAGACAGGATGAGAAAGACTCCATAGAGCTCATGCTTGAGCTGAGGCATGAGAGAGGAGAAAGATCTAGCCATGGCATGAGATGTTCATTTCATGCAAGGAAGAGCATGTGCAAAGGTCCTGTGTAGAGAAAGCACTTGGTATTTACAGGAGCAGAAAAGAAACCCATGTGGCCAGAGCACAAAGAGCGAGAGGGAAGGGTTAGGAGATGGCAGGCAGAACCAGATCTAGGATTTGATATTTTATTTTATATTTATTTTATTTTATTTTATTCATTTTAAACTCAAATCTAAACCACTAAATGCTGTCAAGTGGAGGACTGACATAATATCATTTATATTTGAAAATCACTCTGTGTATCAGTTATCTATTGCTTTATAACAAACAACTTTAAGCTTAGTAGTGTAAAATAACAGCAATACTCATTATTATTTTCACAATTCTGGGGGATGACTGGACTCAACTAGGTGGTTCTTGCTCAAGGTCTCTTATGTAGTTGCCTGTAAATATTGACTGTGGCTGGAGTCATCTTAAGGTTTCCTGGCTCAAGTATCTGGTGGGCTGTTGGCTGGGACCTTAGCTGGGGCTGCCTGATAGAACATGTCTATACAACCTGTCCATGTGGTCTGGGCTCTCTTAAGGAGTGGCAAGTGAGTTGCAGGACAAACAGTCCCAGGAGAGGCAGGTGGAAGCTATATCATCTTTTATGACCTGGGCTTGGAAGTTGTGGGCATGTGACTAAGTCCACATTCAAGGGAAAAAGAACTAGGTTTCACCTCTTGATGACAGAGTGTCAAAGAATTTGCAGACATGCTTAAAACCAGCACATCCTGGTTCCTGAGTGGAAAAATAAATTGTATGGGAGCAATGGTGGAAGAAAGGAGGCCAGCTAAGTGTCAGGGCAGTGTCTGGGGAAAAATGACAATGGGGTGGAGATGAAAGACATGCAGAATGCTAGGTCACATTTGGAAAGGTAGAAATATCAGGATTGGGTAATGGGCTGGATGTGGGGCATGAGAAGGATGGCCTTTGGTTTGAACAACAGGATGAGTATTGGTGGAGCCATTTACTATGATGGAGAACACCGAGGGAGGAACAAGCGAATGGGAGGCAGGAGATGAAAACCAAGAGTTCTCTATAAGACATTTGGCTTTAAGATGCATTCTCAATATACGAGAGGAAATAGCAAGGAATCTATTTAAATTTAATTTGAGTTCAAGAGGTAGGTGTACTCTTAAGGTATAAATATGCCAGTTGTTAACATATAAACAGCATCCAAAGTCAAAGGTTAGAAGAAATCATCTAGCCAAAGGATGTAGACAGACAAGAAGACTAATCTTAGGACATATGTTGGAAATAAATATTTAGGACAATGTTGGAAAGAAAACACAGTCCAAAATTAGAAGAAAACGTCCCTACAAGTGCTTTGCACTACAGGTGAATTGGAAAATAAGAGCACAAGAACAAGAAAACAGCAACACAGAATGAGATGAAAGGAAGATTATAGAACCAAGGAAAAAAAGAGAGGACAAAATACCTCCATTAAAAATCTAATCAATTAGTAACAAGGAAGAGAATCAAAATGGTCAAAAATAAAAATCAGGGCGGGCACCTGGGTGGCTCAGTGGGTTAAGCCTCTGCCTTCCGCTCAGGTCATGATCTCATGGTCCTGGATTGAGCCCCGCATTGGGCTCTCTGCTCAGCAGGGAGCCTGATTCCTCCTCTCTCTCTGCCTGCCTCTCCGCCTACTTGTGATTTCTCTTTCTGTCAAATAGATAATTAAAATCTTCAATAAAAATAAAAATAAAAATCAGGGGTACCTGGGTGGCTCAGTCATTAAACGTCTGCCTTTGGCTCAGGTCATGATTCCAGGGCTCAGGATAGAGCCCCACATCGGGCTCCAGCTCTGTAAGGAGCCTGCTTCTCCCTCTTCCACTCCCTCTGCTGTTTTCCCTCTCTCGCTGTCCCTCTCTGTCAAATAAATAAATAAAATCCTTAAAAATAATAAAAATAAAAATTGATCTTGAGATAATCATAGTGAATTCAGAGGATAAAAGAAATAGATTAAAGCACCCCCTAAAAATTATTGATTATGGAAATTAGAAAGAGACAATCCAGGGTGCCTGAGTGGCTCAGTCAGTTAAGCATCTGCCTTTGGCTCAGGTCATGGTCCCAAGATCCTGGAATCTGAGTCCCTCAACAGGCTCAGGCTCCCTACTCAGTGGGGAGCCTGCTTTCCCCTCTCCCTCTGCCTGCTTCTCACCCTGCTTGTGCTCACTCTCTCTCTGTTTCACATAAACAAGCAAACAAACAAACAAATAAATAAAATCAATCTTGAGAGAAAGAAAGAAAGAATCCAGGTTGTTAACTGGTGGCCCTGAGGTAGAGAACATGAAAAAATGAAACAGGAAAAGTTTGCAGAGATATAAAGGAATGTAATCAGCAGTCAAAGGGCACACCATATACCTGGAAAAATTAATATAGAATGACTGGCCTGGAGCCAGTCCTGGCTAAGCTATTGAACTTCAAGGATAAAGAAAGCATTCCACAGGCTTTTGGGCAGAAAAGCATGACCTTCACATGAGAAAAATCTTCAGCCAGCCCCAGAACTATGCATAGCTACAGCCAGTGCCAGGTGATACTAAAGTTATAGCTCGAAGGAAGACTAGAATCATAGCTCAAAGGAAGGGAATCTAGAATATTCCACTCATAAAGATGTCATCCAAGTATAAAATCATTAAGCAGAAGCTCTCAAACATGCACCAACTCAGGAAATAAAGCACATATGAGCTAAAATGGAAAGTGCACATTAAAAAGAATCATCATACTTTCTTTATCTTTTTTATATAATGAATCTTGAAGAAACAAATCTCATTTGTGCATAAGCATTTATCTGAAATTCAGAAAATCCCCCTTCGTTAGTTTCATTTGCTTCTGTTAAGCAAAATTAAAGTTAACATATATATTTAAAATACATGTAAAATATGTGGGGGCACCTGGGTGGCTCAGTGGGTTAAAGCCTCTGCCTTGGGCTCAGGTCATGATCTCAGGGTCCTGGGATTGAGCCCCGCATCGGGCTCTCTGCTCAGCGGGGAGCCGGCTTCCTCCTCTCTCTCGCCTGTCTCTCTGCCTACTTGTGATCTCTGTCTGTCAAATAAATAAATAAAATCTTAAAAAAAAACATGTAAAATATGTAAAGTTTTTTTTTTTAAGATTTTATTTATTTATTTATTTATTTGAGAGAGAGAGAGCAGGGAGTAGGGATCAGAGGGATCAGCTTAGAGCCTGATGCTGGGCTTAATCTCATGACCCTGAGATCATGACCTGAGCTGAAAGCAAGGCTTGAGGCTCAAATGACTGAACCACCCAGACTCAGTTTCTGTAAAGTTATTTTTAATCCATTTGTCTATCTCCCTGTTAAGTTATGTATTTGTACAGAAAATGTATGAAATGATTATCACATAATGCTAAAACAGGTGTTTTTTTAATGGTGGTAGGAAATTTCATGACTTGTTACTTTCTTCTTTGTACTTTTGTATATGGCTTGAATATTATATAGTTACAAATTATTTTTACAAAAATAGTAGTCATTCTAAAATTTTTTAAATTAAGGAGTCATTAAGAAAGTTAGACAATAATATTTGCTCAGCTCCTATTACATACTAGATATTTTACACATATTGGTTAATATAATCCACATATAACTCATCAAGTAGGAATTATAAATTCATTACCCAGAAGAGGGAACTGAGGTCTATGAGTATTTGTTAATTTTCTAGAGTCACTCTGCTAGTAAAGACAGAGTCAGAACCTTGCCTGATGCCAAAGCCAATGTCCTTCCTACTTGGCCTGCCTTCTGCAGGTTTTATCAAGCTCAACTCCTTATCCCCACCCCCTCTTGTGTGCACATGAGTGTTCACACACACGCATATTTCTGCAGTATTCCATCTGCCCAGACCAGGAACTTGTCATGAGAAGTCAACTGCAATACCCATTTCCTGACCAATGCTGTTACTCAATATCTCTGTGATTTGGGAAATAGCTGCTGCTGAATTCACCCTGACAAGGGTCATTCTTAAGTCTTAAGAGAGGGAGTAATGACACAGCCTTCTGATCTATGTGGAAGTGTATGATATGCTGATATATCCAGCCCTTTGAGATGCTCTGTTGGCAGGTGGTTGAAGTGCAAAGTACTGTTGACTCATGGTCCTCTCTGTCCATTTTCATTACTGATGATATTTTCTTCTTCTTTAGTGTTTTTTCTAAGAATGGTTTCAAAAGTCCAAGGAAGTTTATCAATTTCTTGGCATTCAAATATCTCTTTCACATTGAACATTTGTGTGATGATATATACATATAATATACTCACATATTCATTCATATATATGCAAATCAAAAAGTGAATTCTTCATGCAAATGACAATAAAGGTGTAACCCATGCTTCCCAGACCATGTTAATGCTAGCCTGGAGATGAAAAATGAGGCCACAGCCATGGTCCTAGGAGAATGTCATTGGTTTTGTCCTGCCCACTTGTTTTCTGGGAACTCCATCTGCTATAAAATCCTGATCTGCTCAGGGCATGTGTCACATGTGTTCTTGGCTAATCCATTGGATCTTCCTCCAATGTGGCACAAACTTAATTATATCTTGTGGCATCGTTGGGGCCCCCTATAGCAATGACTGCCAGGGTTATGGCCCACCTGAGGCCGCACTACTGCCACAATATTCACACAAAGCTAACCACCTGTCCCTCTAAATCTAGTTACCAGAAGATAGCCAGAGTGGGGCATATGAGACGTGAAGCAGACCATGTAATTCTCTGGTTCCAAACCCTAGAGAGGCATTCCACTACACGTCCTAAATGGTTCTTATGGCAGGGTCTGGTCCTGTCTGCCTCTCTAACAAGTCTAACAGGACTGTGGGCGGGAGGATGATGGGTGCTGAGAGGAACAGCCTGAGAAGGCCTCTTAGAATTAGTTTTCCCTTGATTTTGGCCCATTACTCTTGAACCACACATGTGTGCTGTGGTTTTCTTCCTTTCTGATGAGTCTTCTTTTAATAGACCCTGACAGCTCTGTACCAGTCTTTGGGATTTGCCAAGGGGTGGGTGTCAGGAAACTTCAATACCCTCATCGTCTTCAATATCCCTTCACTAAAGTCATGCTGGATAAATCACTATAATTTAAGTCAGAACTTAGGACAAGTCAGGTAGCCACAACTCCCTCCAGATCCAACCACCTCCACCCAATTTCTGCCTCTAAATCTTCTGAGGTGGAGACTCTGAAGCTGCCAGAGATGAAAACCACTATGGAAAAAATATGAAAAAAGGACTATGGGACCATAAACAGAAGTCTCCAACTTCAACTGAAAAGTAAATAAGATGGCATAAGTCTTTAGCCTAGTCAAAGAAGAGTCATCATGAGGGCTTTGTATGTTAAGCTAAGCAGTTCTTTTGTCTAATTAATTAGTTGTATTTGAAGTAGGCAAACACTCCCTGAGAGATTCCAAAAATAACTATTGGGCATAAAAAGAAAATACAAGAAACTCTATTTATAATAACTTTTATTTTGCCCATTTTCTTTCCTCCTTTTGTATATATTTTATACTCATAATTTTGAGTAGAACATGTATATAACTTAATGTGCGTATTGTGGTTGCATGGCCAAAAACATTTTCCTGATGCGGGTGCGGGAACGAAGTACGGAGACCACGGCTATGAAAAATGGGAAACTATTTGAAGAATTTAAGCCAGGGGATGATGAGATCAGATTTTATTGTAGTAAAATCACCCTGTCCGAATTGTGGAGAGTGAATTAACTGAGGAGAAAATACAGGCAGAAGCTCTAGGTTAAGAGCTATCCAAATCCTCCAAGTGAGGCCTCAGCTGAAGCAGTGGGAATGGGAATTGAGAGGGGGCTGAGGATAGGGACAAAGGGATTAGAGGATGAGAAATATTCAGCAGACAGAATCAACTTGACCTGATGATCAATATATAGGACAGCAAGGGAAACAGAGAAGTTTCATATGACTCTCAGGTTTCTAGCCTCTGTGACCCAGTGGAATCAGCACCCAGGCTATGGAAGTCATGAGGCAGGAGCTGGATACCAGAGAAACTGCCCATATCATAGAAGTCTGCCAACAGGAACAGATCAGAAGCAAGAAGAAAAACTTCTTTCAATGTCTTTTCTTTCACCCTCTACTGACAAAGCTGAACATCATAACAGCTGGCCAAGGAAACCTATTTAAAGGGCCCATCTTTATTTCTACAGAGCAGGCAATGAGGAACGACTTTGAGTTGAGAAACAATAAATTAGTAATAATGTATAATTCACCTTTGGCTTCTCAGGTTCCTTGAAAGATTTGCAGTTTCATCTGGGTCCAAATATATGTTCCTATTCCAAGTTTTAGGGTCCCATTCTTAACCAAGTGATGCCCCAACTTTTATTCCCTAGTTTCACATGGGAATTTTTTGCTTTCATTTGGTGAGACTGTAAATTCTTGTTGTAATTCAGCAACCCACATTCTTAAATTTGTATTCAATTTTCAAAAATAGCCCTAGAGATACAAGAAATAAGGAATTCTTTCAAGGCTGTCATGGCAACTCTTGGGTTCAAAGACCATGACTTAAGCTGAGTGTTAAAGACTTGAGATTGTTGTTTTTCACTCTGGAAGTGCTCAAGTGCATCCATTCCACACCATAGTCTCCCTAGTCATCATTACTGTCATAAAGGTCAAGTGCCACAGTCGCTTAGCCTCCAAGGCATTTGTTTCAGTTGACATTTCACCACAATAAACAACAAGTGATAGCTTGATTAATTGTGATGTCACTTCATGTCATAAATTACCTGTATCCCAATTTCCACTGACAAAGAACAGCACTGCACAAGAGTGAAAGCATGACCAAACTCGTCATCAAATCCCCTTTGTGGGTCTATCACCCGGTACGACTCCTGATACCAGTTCTGTGTCTGTCAGGATCTAATCAGGAGACATAAACCACAGAGAAGTTGAACAGGTAAAGTTTAATATAAAAAAATTATTATAACAGGATCAGAGTAATGAGAGACTGGCTAGCAAAAAGTAAAAAGAACTTTAAAGAATGCAAGAGTAGCCCGATATCGGGAGTAGTTTCTATCCCTGTGTCGATATACAGTGCCCAAGGGAAGGATCCCCTGTCCCCAGGGCTGAGATCCAGACCTTTTGGAGGAGGCACAGTTGTGCATTATTGAAGGCAGAGAAGTCATTGTAGTGGAGTTGCTAGAAATTTGCCCTTTGGAACTTGCTGGAAATCTATCTTTCAGGGTCTTTTTTTTTATTTTTTAAGATTTTATTTATGTATTTGTTGGAGAGAGAGAGCACAAGCAGAAGGAGAAGCAGGGTCCCACTGAGCAAGGAACCTGATGTGGAGCTTGATCTCAGGACCATGGGATCATGACCTGAACAGAAGGCAGACACCTGACTGAGCCACCCATGTGTCCCTATCCTTCAGGGTCCTACGTTAAACTATTAATTAAGAGATATCTTACTGGAGGTGCTCCACTATAAAACCACTCAAGTGGAGTACTGGGGAAATGTGCTGACTATTAGGTGCCTCTAACCACTGTGCACTGCTGGGACCGGGTGCTGGGAAGCTCTCTACCTGTGGACATCAGTACACCAGAACCAGACCCCCCCAAAAAAAAAAAAAAAAAAAAAAAAAAAAAAGTCCCTTGCTCTTGCACTGTTTCTCTAGCATCCTCTACTGACAGCGTTTCATATTGCGTCAGCTGGCAAAAGAAGGATGCACTTCCATGTTCACAGAGCAGGCCTTGAAGGGTGAATTTGGAACTTAGAGGCAATCAGTTGGTAACCGGTACATGATACATCATCTCCACCTGCCAAGGAAAGAAGGAAGAAAAGCAGATTAGAAGGAAGAGAATGGAAGTTGGGTCCTCCAGGTTTGTAGACTCAGTCTGAGGGGGATGGGAGAAAGACCATCATAACCACACAGGTTGGAGCCACCATAGCTTCAAGATTGCCACGCTCCGCTGGACCCTTGATGCTTCCAAGAAGTGGTCTGCATGTCTTGAACCAGCTTTTCTTTCTTTTTTTAAAAAAAGATTTTATTTATTTATTCGACAGAGAGACACAGTGAGAGAGGGAGCACAAGCAGGGGGAGTGGGAGAGGGAAAAGCAGGCTTCCTGCGGAGCAGGAAGCCCAATGTGGGGCTCCATCCTAGGACCCTGGGATCATGATCTGAGCTGAAGTCAGACACTTAATGACTGAGTCAGCCAGGCACTCCTTTAGCCAATTTTTCATTTCCCCTGTTCCTCTGGATGCTTCTCTGTGTTCTTCATGTCCCTAGCCCCAGGAGTCTGCCCCTCACTTGCAGAAAATGACTCCATCTTCTATTTCACAAAAATTTGGAAACCATCAGACAGAAACTTCCTCAACTTTTTGCTCCTAAATCTACCTACTGTCTGTTATTTCATCTTTTTCACTTAGGCTATAAAGCAAGCCTTAATATCCCATCTGGTGGACCCCGTCTCACCTTCTGGAACCTTACATCAAATGTTTTCCCACTTTCCTGTATCTTTAATCCATCCTCTTTTTCAGTTCCTTCCCATTCGCATTTAAACTACTCATGTTTCTTCCATTTCAAAAAGCCCTCCCTAAACTCAGTTTGTTCCTCTGTAGCTATCCCCCCTCTTTCCTCCACTTCACAGCCAGATTTCTTCATTGAGTTGTCTGTGTTCCTGTCTCTGCTCTCTCACTTCCCATTCCTTCTTCAACCCACCCAGTCAGTTCTCGCCAGTGACCTCCATAGGCCCTGATCTGCCAGACCCTTTCTAGAATTTACCTTGCTTGTTCTGTCAGGAATAGTCAATGTACTTGACCATCCTTGCTCTCCCAATACAATTCTTTCTTTTGGTTTCCACTATACTTGTTTGACTCTTTCCCATCTCTAGCCCCTCTTGTTTTTCTCTGTGTTTGGTAATCAACACCTCATTATGTGAAGAAGAGTTTATTTGTTCACTATTTAGATCATGAATGTCTATATTTTTCAATTGGTTTTAACGAGTTATTATCATCATTTACTTTGATAGTCAAATTGTCCCAGATCTGGCAAGTGCGAGCTCCTTCAAATTACCTTCTGTGTCATTTTTTTTAAAAGATTTATTTATTTATTTTATATATCGAGAGAGCAGGAAAGTAAGTGCAAGTTGCGGGGGATAGACAGAGGGAGAGGGAGAGAGAGAATCTCAAACAACTCCTCACTGAGCGAGAAACCTTACATGGGGCTTGATTTCATAACCCTGAGACCATGACCTGAGCCAAAATCAGGAGTCATATGCTTAACCACCTGAGCCATGCCAGCACCCTCCCTTCTGTGTCTTTTGACATGTTCCCATTGTTATTTGAACATTTTCTTCACAACAAAATTTTCCAGCTCCGTCTTATACATTCTCTGCCCAAGCCTTGTCAAATTCATCATTTCTCAAGGAGCTCTGTTTTACTTTTTGTGGGGAGTAGTATTTAGAAGCTGATCTGGGCAATAGGCATGCTCATTGCTGTTAGGTGTCACTGCTCCCAGGCCTTCTTGGGACAGCACAGGATATAACTGTATGTCTACCACTCCCTGACACACACTTTTATATCTATACTTACATCTCTCTCTACATCATAAAGCATGAATTTGCACCAACAGTTCCAATTCCAAACCAACAACACAGGGCTCATTCTAGTTCCCCCTTTCCATTTCTGTACCAATCTTCAAAAGTAAGAAACATGGTTCCCAGTGTCCCTAATATATCCATGTCTCTGTGAGCTTAATCCCTTCCATGGAGCCACCACTGGACACCACTAGGGTGTCCCTGCCACCCCACTCTCATGCTTTCCTTAGACAGGCCACCATGACAACCTCATTTGGTCTTGTCAAGCCTAAATTGAATTAGAAAGCAGCGAAGGGAAGAAGGAAAGGGAAAAGAAAGAAGCAAAGAAGGGAAGGAAAGGAGTCACGGGGTCGGCAGGAAGGGAAAGGAAGCTGGCCTCTCTGATTACCAGAGGCCTACCCTGCCTTTCCAACCCCTCCAGCATTTGTACTCCTTACCCTATGACCTCTTTTCTTTTCTCTCCACCACCTCTCCCTAGATGAAATCACCCCCTCTCATGGTGTTCATCTATTTGATGATCACAACAAAATATGATTCTCTATTCTATACTTCTCTTGTGAGCCTCTAACTTCACATATTTATCTACTAGAACCCACCCTAGGATGGTCACAGGCATCTCAAATTTAACATGTCCAAAAAGCATCTTATTATAACACTTCCCCAAAACATGACCTATTTCTGCACTTTTATCTCAATAAAAAGCATAAACAGAAGCGCCTGTTGCTCACAAGAAGCCTAAGCATTACCTTTAACTCTGTTCACCAACTCTCATGATTCTGCCTCCTCAGATCTCCCAAACCCATTCACCTTCTCCATCTTCCCTGCCTCTCCCCTGTTGGGGTCTCTGAGCCATCTGTTCCTATCAATGCCTCCTCTGCACAGCAGCCTGAGGAATGGTTCTACTCCATGAATCTGATCATGTCACTCCCCCATTTAAATAGTGTTCCCTTGTCTCCTGGATAAAGTCCAAACTCAACAGTCTTACCTTACAAAGCATCATCACTGTCTTCCTCTCTCCATTTTGTCTGTTGTCTAAGTCAACAAGATCTCTTCTCTGCCCCCCAGATGACCCATACTCTCTCTTCAGGGAGACCCTGGAGTGTTTTATGCCCTCTGTTTGGAACACTCTTCTTAAACCACTTACTCGCAACTGGGCTAGCTTCTGCTCATCTGAATCTTGTCAGCTTTGACATCACTTTCTCCTGAGCACCCTCCCTAATTCCCTAAACCTAGGGGAGGTGCTCCTCTCATGAATGAATGGAAATTAGGGAGTGTGTCTTCACAGGAAGGGGGAATTAAGGGTACAGATGAAATTAAGGGTGCTAATCAGCAGGTTGGAGACTAGAATTTCTTATAAGAGCCAAGCTCTCTCACTGGACCAATTTGGTCTCATGCACATCCTTGAACAAATCATTGTGGCCACAAGGATAAAATGAACTCATTGAAAAATGTTCACTGCAGAAGGACTCAAGAAGAACAGAGGTCTTTCAAGGTAGGCCATGTGAGTAACTGGAGAGATAGCTCATCAGGGTCCCAGGGAAGGCTCTCTGAATAGGCCAAGGAAACACAAAGCCTGGAAGGTAGGCTGATGTTTGTGTCTTTTACAGCCATAGTCAGGTTTCTCAGGGGCCTCAGGAGGACCAAGGAAGAGAGGAGTGCTGGCTCATGAGATGAAGTTTGGTTAGGAAAGGGAGTGAGACCAGGAGGAAACTAATGGGCCAGGTCAAGGCACTAAAGATGTCAAGAAGGTTGAAGAGTTTGTGGGATAAAGGAGTCAGGGAGGAAGGGATTTGCAGAAAATAAGATTAGAGTTCAAGGCTGGAGTGAAGAAACAGGTCCATTCAAAGGTGTGACTCTGGGTGTGGCCATGGAATGAGTGGCTCAGAGTTATAGGTGGAAGCTCTTGAGATCATAGTCATCATCATGATGTAATAAGCACCTACTAGGAAGTTTTCGTTGATGCCCAACTTTGAAACAGAAAGGATTTAAGGTGGTTCACAAAGATACACACAACATGTCAACAAGCTAAGGCTGCGGGGGATGGTGCTAGAAAGAGAAAATAATGGTAGGCAAGGAACAAGGAGACTGGAAGTAAAGCTAGGACATGAAATCTATGCCATGAATTCCTATACACTTGATATTCAGGGCCACAGTTTTGACTATAAGCTTTCCATTAGCCACTATGAAGAAGGGAACAAAATAAGCAATTCCCTTTATGCCCTAAAGGTAAAAATAAACCAGTGTGATAAGAAATATAACTAGTGCTGGT
Organism: Lontra canadensis; assembly: GCF_010015895.1. NCBI lineage: Eukaryota > Metazoa > Chordata > Mammalia > Carnivora > Mustelidae > Lontra > Lontra canadensis. Next base: position 454,294 of record NW_022631039.1, on the reverse strand, counting down.
ACTGACTTCAGAAAATGTTTTCTGTTTAGGTCCCAGAGGACAAAGTCCCCATGACGTCACAGGAGCTTGGGAGTCCCACAGAATTTACTACATCATATCCTGGTTCTAGAACTGAAACAATTTCATTAAGATCTGTAAGCCCCAATTATCTTGTCTCTTAAATCTAATAATCCTCACTCTCCTGGGGTTGCTGTGAAGATAAAATAAGGCATAAGCATATTTTATGTGAACATAAAAGCATATTTTATGTATGTAAAGCATATTTTATGTGAACAATTTTGAGTAGCTATTGTGAATGTCCCCAGATCAACAAACTGTTCTATTCTCAAGTCTGTGTCTTACAGCCAGAAGCTTACAAGTCGTTTACACTGCCTCTTATTGCACTTTTTGGAGAATGGCAGCCTTAATAAAGATGAAAGCACAATGGTCCAAAACCTCTGGGATGCAACAAAAGTGGTTCTAAGAGGGAAGCTTATAGCACTACAGGCTTACCTCAACAAGTAAGAAAAATCTCAAATAAACAACCTAACCTTACATTTAAAGAAGCTAGGAAAAGAACAACAAAGAAAATGTAAAACAAGCTGAAGGAAGGAAATAATAAATATTACAGCAGAAATAAATGATATACAAACTAAAAAAATAATAAAACACATCAAAGGAGCCAGGAGTAGGCTTTTTTGGGGAAAAAAAAGCAATAAAATTGATAAAACTCTGGTCAGACTTGTCAAGGAAAAAGAGAAAGAACTCAAATAAAATCACATTTGAGAGGGGAGAAATAACAACCAACACTACAGAAGTACAAATAATTATGAGAGAATATTGTGAAAAACTATATGCCAACAAATTGGACAACATAGAAGAAATCAAGAAATTCCTGGAGCATATAAACTACCAAAACTGAAACAGGAAGAAACAGAAAATTTGAACAGACCAATAACCAGCAAAGAAATTGAGTTAGTAACCAAAAAACGCCCAACAAACAGAAGTCCAAGGCCAGATGGCTTCACAGGGGAATTATACCAAAATTTTAAAGATCAGTTAATACCTATTCTTCCAAAACTATCCCAAAAAATTGAAAAGGAAGGAAAACTTCCAAATTCATTCTATGAGGTCAGCATTACCCTGATACCAAAACTGGATAAAGACACCATTAAAAAAAAGAATTACAGGCCAATATCTGTGATGAACATAGTTGCAAAAGTTCTTAATAAAATACTGGCAAACTATCCAGCGACACATTAAAAAATCATTCACCATGATCAAGTGGGATTTATTCCTGGGTTGCAAGGATGGTTCAATATTCACAAATAAATCGAAATGATACATCAGATCAATAAAAGAAAGGATAAGAACCATATGATCATTTCAATACATGCAGAAAATGCATTTGACAAAGTACAACATCCATTCATGATAAAAACCGTCAACAAAATAGGTCTAGAGGACAATACCTCAACATAATAAAGGCTTTACATGAAAAACCCACAACAGATATCATACTCACTTGAGGAAAAGTGAGTGCTTTTCCCCTGAGGTCAGGAAGAAGACAAGGATGTCCAAATCTCACCACTTTTATTCAACATAGTACTAGAAGTTCCAGCCACAGCAATCAGACAACAAAAAGAAAGAAAAGACAACCAAATTGGTAAGGAAGAAGTAAATACTTCACTATTTCCACATGACGTGATATTCTATACAGAAAACTCAAAGACTCTACCAAAACACTGCTAGAACTATAAGTGAATTCATTAAGCTGTAGGATACAAAATCAATGTACACAAATTCATTTCTCTTCAGATGAAGCAGCAGAAGAAATTATGAAAACAATCCCAAAATAACAAGATACCTCGGAATAAACCAAACCAAAGAGGTGAAAGACCTGTACTCTGAAAACTATACAACACTGATGAAAGAAACTGAAGTAGACACCAAAAAATGGAAAGATTTCATGCTCATGGATTGGAAGAATAAACATTGCTAAAATGTCCCTACTACCCAAAGCAATTTACACATTTAATGCAACCCCTATCAAAATACCAACAGCTTTTTTTTTTGCAGAAATACAACAAACAATCCTAAAACCTGTATGGAACCACAAAAGACCCTGAATACTCAAAACAAATTTGGAAAAGCAAAGCAAAGCTGAATGCATCACAATTCCGGACTTCAAATTATATCACAAAGCTGTAGTATCAACACGGTATGATACTGGCACAAAAATGGATATACCGATCAATAGAACAAAACAGAAAATCCAGATATAAACCCACAATCAATGGCCACAATATGGCCAATTAATCTTCAACAAAGCAGGAAAGAATATCTAATGGGAAAAAGACAATCTCTTCAACAAATGGTGTTGGGAAAATTGGACAGCCACATGCAAAAGAATGAAACTGGACCACTTTCTTATATGAAAAAAATTTCAAAATGGATTAAATACCTAAACAAGAGACAAGAAACCATTAAAATCCTAGAGGGGAACACAGTCCGCAACCTCTTTGACATTGGTCATAGCAACATTTTTCTAGATATGTCTTCTGAGGCAAGGGAAATAAAAGCAAAACGAACTATTGGGACTTCATCAAAATAAAAAGCTTCTGTGCAGTGAGGGAAACAATCAGAATGGGAAAAGATACTTGCATATGAAATATATGCTATAGGGTCAGTTAGTATCCAAAATATATAAAGAGCTTACACAACTTGACACCCCAAAAATCAATAATCCAATTTAAAAATGGTGAGAAGACATGACCAGACATTTCTCCAAAGAATACATACAGATGGCCGACAGACACACGAAAAGATGCTCAATACCGCTCATCATCAGGGAAATACAAATCAAAACTGCAATGAGGTATCCCCTCACACCTGTCAGAATGGCTAAAATCAACACACAAGAAACAGGTATTGGCAAGGATGTGGCAATGCAGACTGGTGCAGCCACTCTGGAAAACAGTACGGAGGTTCCTCAGAAGGTTAAAAATGGAACTACCTATACCCCTATTGAACTACTAGGTATTTACCCAAAGAATACAAAAATACTGGGGCACCTGGGTGGCTTGGTGGGTTGAAGCCTCTGCCTTCAGCTCAGGTCGTGATCCCAGGGTCCTGTGATTAAGCCCCGCATCGGACTCTGCGCAGTGGGGACCCTGCTTCCCCCTCTCTCTGCCTGCCTCTCTGCCTATTTGTGATCTCTGTCTGCCAAATAAATAAATAAAATCTTTTAAAAAATACAAAAATACTAACTCAAAGGGATAAAATGCACACCGATGTTAATAGCAGCATCACCTACAACAGCCAAATTATGTAGAGCCCAATGTCCATCAACTGATGAATGCATATGAGGCGCCTGGGTGGCTCAGTGGGTTAAAGCCTCTACCTTCAGCTCAGGTCATGATCCCAGGGTCCTGGGATCGAGCCCCGAATCGGGCTCTCTGCTCAGCAGGGACCCTGCTTCCTCCTCTCTCTCTGCCTGCCTCTCTGCCTACTTCTGATCTCTCTCTGTGAAATAAATAAATAAAATCTTTTAAAAAAACCCTGATGAATGTATAAAGAAGGTGTGGTATATGTGTATGCAATGGAGTATTACTCAGCCATACAAAAGAATGAAATCTTGCTATTTGTAATGACATGGATGGAGCTAGAGAGTATCATGTTAAATGAAATAAGTCAGTCATAGATAGACAAATACCATATTATTTCACTCATGTGTGGAATTTAAGAAACAAAACACACAGTAAAGGGAAAAAAATGAGAGAGAGACAAAGCAAGAAACAGTCTCTTAATTACAGAGAACAAACTGGTTACTGGAGGGTAGGTGGATAGGGGGATGGGTTAAAAGGTGGTGGGGGTTAAGCACACTTGTTGTGATAAGTGCCGGGTGGTGCATGGAAGTGTTGAGTTACTATATTGTATACCTACAACTAATATAACACTGTATGGAATTAAAATAAAACTAACTAGAATTAAAACTTAGAAAAATATCAGACTTTATTCGTATTGGCCTTTGGAAAAAATGTCTAGCTATGCTAGACAGACTTCTCTGGGCCAGAGTCTGCACATTTGCTGGGTCCTCTGTATTGGATGGTGAGTCTTCTCCTATCTAACCGAGTTTTCCAGTTGTGGATCTTCCATTGAATGGTGATTAATGGATCCAATCAAAACCCAAAGAAGATTTGTGATGATGGAAATCAGAGAGAGAAATAAAGACCCCAAGAATAACAGAGTAGCTGGCTGGATACTAGATTTCCTTACAAGAAGTCTCCTAGTCTTCAGGTTGCCCATCTCTTCCTTGTAACCTGAAAAAGCCATATGGAATCAGTCCCTCAAAAAGAGAGCATATGGGGCACCTGGGTGGCTTAGTTGTTGGGTGTCTGTCTTTGGTTCAGGTCATGATCCCAGTCCTGGGATCGAGCCCTACATCAGTCTTCCTGCTCAGTGTGGAGTCTGCTTCTCCCTCTCCCACTCACCCTGCTTGTGTTACCTCTCTCTCTGTTAAATAAATAGATAAAATCTTTAAAAATTTTAAAAAAAGAGAGAGAGTACAGCCTTCTCCCATAGCCAAGCCATTCTCCATGTGGGGGAGGGGCACAAGGACATATCAGGAAGCCAGGATCTATACAAACAACTGCTCACATACTGTAAGGGAAGTGTTATTACTCCCTTTCACAGATAAGAACTGAGACTCAGAAAGAATAAACAGAAGTGGTAGAATCCAGATGTATGCAGTTAACACCTTGAGTTATAAGCGCAGTATCTCTTGTTATATCATTCTTCTGCACTGCACCATGAGCTAGTTGAGGTCAAGACCAGTCCGACAAATCTTTGTGTTTCCAGCTCCTGGCACAAAGCCTAGCACACAGTAGGCTCCCATGAGAGGCTGAATCAATTAGTTGATAACTAATAACTCAATATTAATTAACTAATTGACATGGATTAATAACTATATGTCCCAAACAGTTACAATATTATATAATGCCACCCAACCCATAAATCCAAACTCTAATAAACCCTTGGGACTTGTCCCTTGGCTCCGCTGCAGCTTCTAAAGAATGCTGGGATCCCATGGAGCAGTCTACAGATTCTTGGTAGAACAAAATGCATTACCATGAGTGTCAGTCCATGGTGCTGGCACTTTGAACTTCATTTCAGCATGCCTAAATTCCTCAGGTCATGGAATAGTTTAGCATATTTCTTTTTACTTAAAATCATCCCTCCCTCCCAACCATCCCATTCCCATCCCTCCATCCCATCCCTCCCTCCCTCCACTCCCCACACACTCTAGATAGAGTCCATCAAAATTGTTGTATGTAATTTGAATCTTTAGGGATTGCACCCCAGTGAGAAGTAGGATTTTTTTAAGTCCAATGAAGCAAAATGTTTCATAGCCACCAGATGTGTCATGTTTTGTGCCTTGCTGGAAACCAGTGCTCCAAGGAGCCCCCAGCGGTTCCTCAGTGTCCGCTCAGTGCCCCTCTGTGTCAGAGCTGATAGGCTCTGGTCCTTCGCCATGGCCAAGCATTCCCAGAGTGCACCATTTTGTACACTATGAGTCACGAATATTTTAAACTGAGTGTCGTTGCTGTAAAGGCCCAGTAAGTACATTTATAACTTTCCAGTCTTCATGACTTTTGAAGAACCAAAACCACCAAAAAAACTGTTTTGTTTTATTTTGCTTTATGATCAGCTACTCTTTTTTTTAAAAAAGGTGTTATTTATTTATTTAGCCTGAGTGGTAGGGAGGGGCAGAGGGAGAGAGAGAATCTCAAGCAGGCTCTGCATTGAGCACTCAAAGTGTGCCAAGGGGCTCCATTTCAGGACCCTGAGATCATGACCTGAGCTAGAACCAAAAGTCAGAGGCTTAATCCACTGAGCCAGCCATAGGCACCCCTATGATCAGCTACTCTAAAAATGAAAATTGATACCTCTGCATTAATGTATTACTTCATAGTTTATTAGAAAGTATTACACCATAAATTGGTTTATTTGACCCTTGGAACAACCTGGGAAGTATTATTATCTCCATTTTACAAGTGAGAAGTCAGAGGTTGAAAGAGGTTTTATAATTTTCCCAAGGTCACACAGCTGATAACTGGCAAAGCCAGGACTAAAATCCAGGCCTTTGAATAGCCAATAGCATTCTCTTTATATTGGAAAGAACCTTAGTGGTATTTAAGTCTGAGCTCAAATGAGAAACTGGAGCTCGGAGAGGCTGAATGAACTTCACCATCCAACTCCTCCTTCTGGGAGACTTGCTCATAGCAGAGGAAGAACATTCCATCTCCATTCTTCACAGTCCATCTTAAGAATCCACCATGTTTGGGGGCGCCTGGGTGGCTCAGTGGGTTGAGCCTCTGCCTTCGGCTCAGGTCATGATCCCAGGGTCCTGGGATCGAGCCCCACATGGGGCTCTCTGCTCAGCGGGAAGCCTGCTTCCTCCTCTCTCTCTGCCTCTCTGCCTACCTGTGATCTCTGTCTGTCAAATAAATAAATAAAATCTTAAAAAAAAAAAAGAATCCACTGTGTTTGAAATCACACATATACCTAGAGGTACAGGAATGATTTGCATTATTAATCATGTAGTGATTCGGCTGAATAAACTGAAAAATACTGTCACATTCCTCACCACAAACCTCGAAGGGAATCTCCAAATATCTCAGCTGCGCTAAAATACTGTGTGGAGAATGCTTTAAAAACAGGCTGAAACCGTTTTTAGATGGCGCTGTGCTATTTCTGTGGTGCTCAAATAGTATGTACTTTTCTGTAGTTTGGACAGTAAAATTGGTGCTATAGGATTTTGGGACTGCTATGCCTGGTGCCAAAGTAGCTATGTCCTAAGAGAGCAAATCCCCGGACACTTGGGACAGGAAGGACCAAAAGAAACTTCTTTGTTAGAAATACAATGAGTATTATTTTGGGGCGTCTGGGTGGCTCAGTGGTTAAGCCTCTGCCTTCGGCCCTGGTCATGACCTCGGGGTCCTGGGATCAAGTCCCACATCGGGCTCTCTGCTCAGCGGGGAGCCTGCTTCCCTTCCTCGCACTCTCTGCCTGCTTGTGATCTTTCTCTCTGTCAAATAAATAAAAAAAATCTTTATCTAAAAAAAAGAAATACAGTGAGTATTATTTTGATATTTGCTGTGGAAATTCAAGAAACATATTACTTTATTTGTTCTAAATGCTCCCTAAAGCACTTACTCTGAGCCAGTCACTTGAAATGTGTCAAACAAACCCCATTTGCCCCTGTTGCTCCCTGTCTTACACAGCAGTGTAAGGTTATTTGGCAGGGCTTTGGGCCATATGGCTCTCCGGCCACCACTCGGTTCAGCGTCCACCCACCCCCACTGCCAGCTCCCTGGGTGGGCTGGACTTTCTCAGGAGTCTCAAGGCAGTAAAGCACAGGCCTCGGACCCTCACTGAACCCAACCCCAGAGCCATCCCCCAAACTCCAACTCTTGAGTTTGCCATTGCACTTCCTCCATCCTCAATGGTCTCTCTGAGCTGGTTTGTAGTCTCCCAAACAAAAGCGTTATGGGGCAGGGAAGCAGGGTAAGGGCTCCTGGAACTATAAATTTTATCCTCCACTTAGGATTGTCAAATTGAGCAAATATAAATACAGAGTGTGCTGCTAAATTTGTAGGTCAGATAAACAAATAATGGGGGATCTTATACTAAAAAATTATCAGTTGTTTATCTGAAATCCAAATTTAACCGGGCATCTCTTACGTTATCTTCCAATACCACTTGCACTCCTCTTTCCCCAGGTTTGCAGCATAAAAGCCATCAGGAACCTTCTAAGGATGGGGAGTGAAAACTCAGAACACAGAGACTTCCTGGATGGGGAAGCAAAGACTATAAAAATATCTCACCTTTGTTTGAGCCTCCTATGGCAGTGACACTAAAGCACAAATGAATGGCTCAATGATTACCCTGCCAGTGAAGCAAGGCAATGGTTAATGACAAGGTTTTTATAAAATGCTGTCTCTGTGACAAGGCAACTTTAGGATTTGGACAGAGGGTAGATTCTTGGCATTCACAGGTCCAGTCCTGAGACCTTCACAAATCCCCAAATTCATGAGTATTACTTCAGTGTAGTTTAGTTGAAAATTTTAAGTTATCCTTCAGACTCTTAATGATTCTTATAGATACAGGATTTGGAAGTCAGTTATCAAATAGTCTTCTGGGTAAAAAAAAAAAAAAATGAGTAGATGCCTCTTAGCTTTTCCTAAATTTCAGACACCAGATCTAGCACTGACTTTCATTTAAGGCCACTTTTCATTAAGGTGCACCTTGTACCTGAATCTGAGTCTGGCCGAGGCCAGCAAGTCCTGGGCTTGGGGCAGGAGCCACAACGTCTCAGGCTATGCAGACAAATGGAACTCAACCATTAAGCAGAATATGGGAACTCAGTTTATATGAATTACAATGAACACCTAAGGAGGCAATAATAGATGGCTTAGAAAGTGTGGTTTCATCTCCAAGTCTACACAGTGAATTATTGTGCCTGATTTGTTTGGATATGTTGAAGAACACCATGACTTCAAAAGAGTGTTTACACCATGTCTGTGCAGATTGCATTATTACAGCCCTTGGAAGTGGCAATGAAGAATGTCCTGAGGTGCCCAAGTGGAATAGTTGGCTGAGTGTCCGACTCTTGGTTTCTGCTCAGGTCTCGATCTCGGGGTCCTGGGATCGAGCCCCAAGTCAGGCTCCATGCTAAGCTTGGAGTCTGCTTGGGATTCTCTCTCCTTCTCCCTCTGCCCCTCCCACTTGTGCTCTCCCTCTCTTTCTCTCTAAAGTAAATAAATAAGTCTTTAAAGCAAGCAAGCAGAGAATATCCTCCCTGTGGGGAAAAGCTAGTTTCTAAAAGATCACTAAGGCCAGCCCAAACACTGATGCACATATCAGCCAAATTTATCCAAGTCGTGGTGAGTATACTCTCAAGAGAGTTTGATGATCTCATACTTCATCAAGAGAGAACTAGCCAGCATCAGCAAGCATGATAATCAGCAAGCACTAGGTGACAGCACTGAGGAAGGACTGAAGATACAGGCCGTGCACAGAGTACAGCGAGGCAAGAAACAACCGCCTGAAAAATGGGAGTGGAGCCGAAGCCAGTGGTGGCAGTTCTCACTGTTAGCAGGACCTAGTACCAAACGGACCAAGACATCTGATGATTCCTAGTGTGAGCTTGGTAACAGCAATGCAACAGTGGCAGTCAGTCCAGTACTGGATAGTGCTAGTGAACGGACTAAGTATTCAGGTCTCACCCCCACTGATAGAAGAAGATGATAGAGCACAGACAAGATAAAGCCACTGTTGATCCCTTATCCAAGTACCTGGCTGTGAGGTCAGCTTTAGAAGAACGTGAAGCAAAGGAAGACCAAACCGGATGATCCTCCATACAGTGAGTGACAAGCAGGAGTATACCGTTTACGTAGCAACACTGGTGGGCAGTTCAGTGTATTAAATGGCTCTTTTTCTTTGGAAGTGGCCAGTGAGTAATACTGGAAAGTGCACAAACCCATGGAACTTTATTGTGGACCCACAAAGTAGCACAAATGAGCTTTTACTAAAACCATGTCTGAGAATGAATTTTTTATAGCCTTTTTCCTTAATATTAAAGATGTAATGTCTTTACTTTTATAGACAGAATCTTGGATACATTGTTTGGTTTGCTTTCTGAGCCAAGCTCATTTACACTATTAGAATCTTATCCTCTTAATTTAAGATCTCCTTTTTGAAAGTAACTATAATTATTTAGTATTTTTTTATTTTAAAAATATATCTAAGTTGTATGATTTCACAGACTCGTGATTCCATTTGGAGCACCTTTTTGACCCAGCAATTTTTCGTAGTTCTGTATTCTTCTTTTTTTCCCCCAAGATTTTGTTTTTAAGTGATCTCTACATCCAACCTGGGGCTCGAACTCACAACACTGAGATCAAGAGTCCCATGCTCTACCAACTGAGCCATCCAGGTGCCCCCATAGGTCTGTATTCTTTTTTTTTTAATTTTTTCTTGAAGATTTCATCTATCTATTTGACAGAGAGAGAGAGAGATCACAAGTAGGCAGAGAGGCAGGCAGAGAGAGAGGGGGAAGCGGGCTCCCTGCTGTGAGCAGAGAGCCTGATGCGGGTCTGGATCCCAGGACTCTGGGATCATGACTCGAGCCAAAGGCAGAGGCTTTAACCCACTGAGCCACCCAGGCGCCCCATAGGTCTGTATTCTTAAGTGAAGATTCAGTTGGCTATTCTTTTTCCTCCCCTCAAAAGTTTTCTAGGCCTACAGAATGTTAAGTAATATGTATTTTGACTTTTTTTCCTGGAGTGTTATATATTTATAGTTTCCAATATAAGCTGTTATCTTCACGAAGACCAAAGCTCAAATTTATTGTGCTTAAGAAAACATTCTTATATTGTTATTATTATTTTCATGGTATTTTCTTCCATACTATCTCATTTTTTTAATTAACTTGTAATGTGTTATTTGCTTCAGGGGTACAGATCTGTGAATCATCAGTCTTACACAATTCACAGCACTCACCATAGCACACACCCTCCCCATTGTCCATAACCTAGCCACCCTATCCCTCCCCTCCCACCCCTCCAGCAACCCTCAGTTTCTTTCCTGAGATTAAGAGTCTTTTATGGTTTGTTTTCCTCCCTGGTCCCATCTTGTTTCATTTTTTTCCCTGCCTGCCCCCCACGACCCCTGCCCTGCCTCTCAAATTCCTCATATCAAAGAGATCATATGATAATTGTCTTCCTCTGATTCACTTATTTTGCTTAGCATAATACCCTCTAGTTACATCCACATTGTTGCAAGTGGCAAGATTTTGGGGTTTTCGATGGCTGCATAGTATTCCATTGTGTATATGGGCAGGGTCACCTCCCACCCAGATGCTGCTATGGTCTCCCTGCTTCTACTCAAATCTTTCTGCAATAACTTTTCTTTTCTTTTAAAGGTTTTATTTATTTGAGAGACAGAGAGAGTGCAGGGGAGGGGCAGAAGGAAAAAGCAGACTCCTCGATCAGCAGGGAACTTGATGGGGAGCTCATTCCCAAGACCCTGGGAATCATGACCTGAACAAAGGCAGCAGCTTAACCGACTGAGCCACCTGGGTGCCCTCCAGTATCTTCAACTCAGCAGCCACAGAACCTTTTTAAATCAGAACACAAATTGTGTCACTTCTCTGCTCAGAACCTGCTTGTGATTTCCATCTCAAAACAAAAGCCAAAGTCCTGGCAAAGACTTCCAATGGCTCACATGAACTGCACTGATGCATGCTTATCAACACTCTGGCTTCCTCCCCTACTTCTCCCTCACTCTCTCTGTTCTGCTGGCTACCTCTCTGAGCCTCAGATACAGCAGACAGCGCTTAGGGCCTTTACTCTGCTCTTTCTGCCTGAAATGCTTTTCTCCCAATTAGCCCCTTGGCCAGCTCCTTCACCTCCTGCAAACCATTGCTTAATGTCCACTTCACTGAGGCTAACCCACTCTATTTTATATTATTCTCTGTGGCCATTCCCACTATTAATTTCTAATTGCTGCTGTAATAAATTGCCATAAATATAGTGGCTTAAAACAACACAAATTTATTGTCTTACAAATTTATTATCTTCTGGAGGTCAAAAATCCAAGTTAAGTCTTAAAGGACCAAAATCAAGGTGTCAGTTAGGTTGCATTCTTTCTGGAGGCTCCAGAGAGAATCTGTTTCCTTGCCTTTTCCAGCTTTGAGAAGCCACCTGCATTCCTTGGCTCATGGACACTCCATCTTCAAAGTCAGCACTGTGGCATCTTCAAATCTCTCTCACACCTACTTCCATTGCCATCCATATCTCCTTCTCCAACTCTGACTCTCCTACCTCCCTCTTTCCCTTAAAAAGACCCCTGTGATTGCACTGGGTTGACCCAGAGTCTCCTTAATCATATATGCAAAGTGCCTTTTGCTATTTAAGGTAAAATATTCACTGGTCCCAGGCATTAGGACATGGGCATTGTTGGGAAGCCATGACTTTGTCTTGCATTAATGAGTTTCTTACCCTACGCAAGTTTTTTTCTTCTTTTCCAAAACACTTATCAATTATGTTTTACCTATCTACTAGATTTATTGTTAATCATCCCTCCGCCATAATGTAAGCTCCACGAAGTCATGAATCTTTGTCTCTTTTTTGACTGATATACCTCTAGCAACTAGAATAGCCTCTGGCATATAGTAAGTGTTCAATCAACATTTATTGACTGAAAGAAAAAGACTACTCATCTAAACAAATCAAGAACAGAAAATATCTTTGTTACATACAAATGTCTAGCAGACACACGAAAAAAATGTTCATCATCATTAGCCATCAGGGAAATTCAAATCAAAATCACACTGAGATACCAGCTTACACATGTTGGAATGGCAAAGATTAACAAGGCAGAAAGCAACAAATATTGGAAAGGATATAGAGAAAGGGGAAACCTCTTACACTGTTGATTGAAATGCAAGGTGATACAGCCACTTTGGAAAACAGTGTGAAGATTTCTCAAAAAATTAAAAACAGGGCTATCCTATGATCCTGCAATTGTACTACTGGGTATTTACTCCAAAGATACAGATGTAGTGAAAAAAAGGGCCACAAGTACCATGATGTTCATAGCAGCAATGTCCACAATAGCCAAACTGTGGCAGGAGCTTAGATGCCCTTCAACAGACAAATGGATAAAGAAGATATGATCCATATATACAATGGAACATTATTTAGCCACCAGGAAAGATGAATACCCAACTTTTCTATCAACACAGATGGGACTGGAAGAGATTATGCTGAGTGAAATAAGTCAAGCAGAGAAAGTAAATTATCATATGGTTTCATTTACTTGTGGAGCATGAGGAATAGCATGGAGGACATTAGGAGAAGGAAAGGAAAGTGAATTGGGGGAAATTGGCAGGGGAGATGAACCATGAGAGACTATGGACTCCAAGAAACAAACAGAAGGTTTTAGAGGGGAAGGGGGTGTGGAGATGGGTGAGCCTGGTTGTGGGTATTAAGGAGGGCATGTATTGCATAGAGCACTGGGTGTTGTACATAAACAATGAATCTTGGAACACTGCATCAAGAACTAATGATGTATTTTAAGGTCACTAACGTAACACAATTTTTAAAAAGCTGAAAATTCAAAAAAAAGAGAAAGTGTCCTTGTTTATCTGTCCAAATATGTCAAGTGGGATAGGAAACAGAAGGAAACTGTTCCACAGCAGCCAGCTTTCTGAATCAGTCTATAAACATGGGAATCAAGCAGTTCTCTAACCTCTTTCTTTGTGTACAAAAAATCACTGGAGAAACATTTACAAATTCAGATTATCTTGCCCCATCCTTCCCAACCCTGGATTTAGATTTATTGAATTTTGGGTGGGGCTCAAGCCAGCTCCAGTGGGCTGAGGGCTATAATCAGTAGTTGGGCAAACATTATCGGCTTCTCCCTAACAAACCTTCTAAAGCAGAGGTTCTTAACCTTTGCCTGCACATTGGAACATCCTAGTGGGTTTCATAAAATACCAATACCCATAATCTATCCTCAGAAATTCTGATATACTTGGTCTGAGTGCAGCCTGGGCATTGGGATTTTTAAAATTTAAAATCAATTAACATATAGTGTATTATTAATTGCAGAGGTAGAGTTTAGTGATTCATCAGTTGCATATAATACCCAGCCAGTACTCATTACATCTATTGCCCTCCTTAATACTCATCACCCAGTTACCCCATTTCCCCCAACCTCCCCTCCAGCAACCCTGTTTTGTTTCCTATGGGTAAGAGTTTCTTATGGTTTATCTTTGATTTCATCTTATTTTTCCATCCCTTCCCTTACGTTCATCTGTTTTGTTTCTTAAATTTCACACATATGAGTGAAATCATAATATTTATCTTTCTCAGACTGACTTATTTCACTTAGCATAATACCCTGGTTCCATCCATGTTGTTGCAAATGGCAATATTTCGTTCTTTTTGATGGCTGAGTAGTATTCCATTATATATTGTATATGTATATGTACATATACACATACTCCATCTTCTTTATCCATTCATCTAGTCAATGGGCTCCTTCCATACTTTGGCTATTGTGAACATTGCTGCTATAAGCATTGGGTACATGTGTCCCTTTGAATCACTGTGTTTGTATCCTTTGGATAAATACCTAGTAATGCAATTGCTAGGTTATAGGGTAGCTCTATCTTCAGCTTTTTGAGAAACCTCCATACTGCTTTCCAGAGTGGCTGTACCAGTTTGCATTCCCACCAGCAGTGTAATAGGGTTCCCCTTTCTCTGCATCCTCACCAACATCTGTTGTTCCCTGAATTGTTCATTTTAGCCATTCTGACCTGTGTGAGGTGGTATCTCATTGTGGTTTTGATTTGTATTTCCCTGATGTTGAACATTTTTTCATGTGTTTGTTAGCCATTTGTATGTCGTCTTTGGAGAAATGTCTGTTCATGTCTTCTGCCCATTTCTTGACTGGATTATTTGTTTTTTGGGTGTTGAGTTTTTTATAGGTTTTGGATACTAGCCCTTTATCTGATAAGACATTTGCAAGTATCTTCTCCTATTCTGTAGGTTGTCTTTTAGTTTTGTCAGCTTTTTCCTTTGCTCTGCGAAAGTTTTTATCTTGATGAAGTCCCCATAGCACATTTTTGCTTTTGTTTCCCTTGCCTTTGGAGATGTGTCTAGCAAGAATTTGCTGTGGCCAAGGTAAAAAAATGTTGCTGCCTGTGTTCTCCTCTAGGATTTTGATGGATTCTTGGCTCACATTTAGGTCTTACATCCCTTTCCAGTTTATTTTTGTGTGTGGTATAAGAAAATGGTCTAGTTTCATTCTTCTACATGTGCTTGTCCAATTTTCCCAAAGCCATTTTTTGAAGAGACTGTCTTTTTTCCATTGTATTCTTTCCTGCTTTGTTGAAGACTAGTTGACCATAGAGTTGAGGGGCCATTTCTGGGGTTTCCATTCTATTCCATTGATCTATGTGTCTGTTTTTGTGCCAGCTAGTACCATACTGTCTTAATGACTACAGATTTGTAATATGGCTTGAAATCCAGAATTGTGACGTCACCAGCTTTGGTTTTCTTTTTCAATATTCCTTTGGCTATTCAGGGTCTTCACTGGTTCTATACAAATTTTAGGGTTTTCTGTTCCATTTCTGTGAAAATTAAAAAGTTTGAAGAGTAACCCATATGGCCAAGAATTTCATTTCTGGGTGTATATCCCAAATGTCCATCAACAGAGGAATGGATGAAAAAAATGAGGTATGTGGTGCCTGTGTGGCTCAGTCAGTTAAACATCTTCCTTCAGTTCAGGTCATGATCCCAGGATTCTGGGATCGAGCCCCGCATTGGGCTCTCTGCTCAGCATGAAACCTGTCTCTCTCTCTCACACTCTCCCTGCTTGTGTTCCCTCTCTTGCTGTGTCTCTCTCTGTCAAATAAATAAATAAAATCTTTTTTTAAAATGAGGTTTATATGTACAGTGTAATATTATGCAGCTTAAAAAACAAGGAAGTTCCCTCACAGGCTAAAACTGGATGAACCTTGAGAACAATATGCTAAGTGCCATAAACCAGTCACAAGAATACAAATATTTTTTTGACTCCACTCATATAAAGTATCTAAAATAGTAAAAATCATAGAAACATTAAGTAGAAAGATAACAGCAGGTGGGGAGGGGAGGAAAGAGGAGGAATTAGTGTTTAATGGGTATAGAGTTTCAGTTTTGCAAGATGAAAAGTTCTAGAGATCTGTACATATTTTAACACTACTGAGCTGTACACTTAAAGATGGTTAAGATGGTAAATTTAATGTCATGTGTTTTTTACCATAATAATAATTTTTAAAAACCTTTTCATCTAGTTTGCTGAATTATCCATCCCTGATGTTGGTTTCCTTGATTGCTGACCTTATTCTCCTGGAATTTAATGTTTTCCTTCCATGTGACACAGTCTCTTTCATCATTTCGCACCTTCAGTGCCGTGCATGGAAGTTCCTAGGCAAGCCTAGTCAGCTTACTCCAGGCCGGGGACCCCTGGTTCCTGCATGCTGGGTGAAGCCATGGGCACTCTCTGCAGCCCACTCATTTCTCCACTTCTAGCAGCTTCTCCAGTGTCCATCTGTGAAGGAGATACTCAGCCTTCTGGTCTGTGTTCCCTTTATTTTTTTTCTTTTGAGATACTATCTCCTAACAAAGCTTCAATGGCTTGCTTCCTATCTGCTTCCAAATCCATCTTTTTAGCACCACACTCATTTCCAGATGTCTTCTAGTCTTATCCAGACAGATGCCATGCACCTCCAAGATAAAGCTCACCAAACAGACTCAGTGTATGCACCCCAAAACAGATTTTTTTTTCCTCACCAAACTTCAACCTCTTTTACCATCCACATTAAGCCAGTCACCGCAAACCTCGTTGATTCTACCTTTTAAGAATCTGTGGGTGACTTCCTTTCAATTCCGCAGTTATTGTCTGGGCTCTTGCAACAGAAATTGCTGAACCCAGTGTGTGGCAATTGTTAAAATCTTAGTTAATAGTGCCTAGCTAATTTCCTGCCTTCTTCCTTGTCTCTCTTTCTCCTTCCTTCATCTTTTTCTTCCTATCCAATCAATCCATTGTCATGCCGCCACCAAAGTCACTCTAAAAACCAGATTTGGTTGTTATTCCAAAATCTTCAGTGGATCCCTGTGGTCTCTAAGAAAAAGTCCAATCTTAACATGACAAGCAAGTGCCTCCCCAACCTGAACTATCCACTTTCTTCACTGATGAGATGCCTGGTGCTAATGAACAAAGCACACTCAAAGTTGGACGAGACCCTAAATTTGACTGTTTCAATAGCTATATGAGCTTGAGCAAATCACTCATTATTCCTAAGTCTTAACCACCTCATCTGTAAAATGGGGACAATTACAGCACCTACCTGTGTTTTTTGTGAGCATTAATGAAATATTATGCTTAATGTTTTTGTGACTATCATTACTCTCTTTCAAAACATCCCAGCCATTCTTAACACACCATACCTTGAACAAAGTATACCATCTTAATTGTCTAGCTCTTACCAGGGCCGTTCCCCTATCTGATTGGCTCCCTCCAGCCCCATTCCTTTTCCTCTCTGACTCTATTCCTCTTCCCTACCTTTCAAAATCCAGATTAAATATCATCTTATCTGTGGAGCTTTCTCTCACTTCCCCTTAACTTGATTCTCTTCATAGTACTCGAGACATGCACTGTTATTTGATCATTCTTGAGTTACTGACCATCAATGACATGTTGCCTCACTGTGAAACCCAGGATAGAGCTGAAAATAATAAAAGACATCTTGAGAAAAAAAGAAGAAATAAATAGACAGTTTAGCACTTACAAATTTTAAATGGGATGTGAAAAGTTACCAAAATCCAAAGTCTTATGAGGAAAACTCAGGAAGGAAATGTTACCAGGATATGATACAAGTTTGCTTTTTAATTAAGTAAGGCACTCATAGCAGATTTGTGAAGGAGCCTAAACGCCAACAAGGGCTCATTAATAAATGGTGATATATCTATAAAATAAAACACTATGAGACCATGAAAAAGGTTAAGGTAAACCCATAGGTGTTAGCATAGAAGCCCACGATACATTGAAGTGTAAAAATAGGAAGTGAGATCTACTTTGTGTGTCTGTATCTAGAAGAATATGCCCCAAATTGTTCACAGTAATTCTTTCTTTAAATAAGAATATGGGGCACCTGGGTGGCTCAGTGGGTTAAAGCTTCTGCCTTCAGCTCAGTTCATGATCTCAGGGTCCTGGGATCAAGCCCCACATCGGGCGTTCTGCTCAGCGGGGAGCCTGCTTCCTCCTCTCTCTCTCTCTGCCTGTCTCTCTGCCTACTTGTGATCTCTGTTTGTCAAATAAATAAATAAATCTTTAAAAATAAATAAATAAATAAATAAGAGTATGGAGCATGGGTGTGAAGAAAATTTTTCACATCTTATTTCAAAAGTAACCATTTACTATTTTTATGATTTAAAAAATTAAGTAAACAAACAGACCATCAAATTGCCAAAGAAACATTAACTATAAATAAATGGGTGAAATGAACAAATGATTTAGAAAAGAAATAGAGCTAATAAATGAACGTAAGGAAAGATATTGAATTTAGACAAGTAGTGATGAGGTCTTTTATCTATTAAAAATAGTAAAAAAAAATAACCTACTAAATTACAATACCTCATGGTATTAAAGATACACTAAAATGGGCACTTTCTTGTGCTTTTAGTGACATTTGTATTTTATATGAGCCTTCAGGGATAAAAATTGGCAATTTGTATCAAGGGCAAGAATGCTCATGTCTTATGACTCACTCACTTCTGGAAATATCTCACTTTGGATTCAGTTCAACTTAAAGAAAGGTCATCTGTATAAAGACAGTGAAAATTTGGAAGCAATTTGAGGTAGAGTGGCTAAGTAAAATAAAGTTGTTGTGAGAAATTAAATAATCTATGGTATTTATAGGCATGTTGTACGAGCTCAGTACATTTTAGCTACAGCTGTTATTATTGTTGTTTTTGTTATTGTTATGGCAGTTGTACACAATATAAAATTATGTATCATTAAAAATTATCGTTGTCAGGTCTATGAAAAAACAATATGTCCTACAGTATAATCATGCAAAAACATATAATATTAAAATATTGAAAATGAATTTATAAAATGATCATGGATGTGTTAGGATACCAGAGTAAGGGTGATTCTTTTTATTTTCTTGTATTTTCCAAACTCTTGATAATATAGTTATACACATCTATAATTTAAAAATTAGTTTTAAAAAATTTTAGCCCATTACTCATCTAGCCTCAAGTCCAAATTTTAAAAGCCATATATATCTCCCAAAGTTAATATTATCAAAACATTCTGAACAAAATATTGTTCAGAACCTAGTAAAGAGGTATTTAGAGCTATTTTGAGTTTGTCCCACACTCAACTGTGACAATTATACTATGAAGAATAAAGTCACATTCTAAGAATTACACCAATAAACATTAACACAATAAAATGTACCAGTGAGAAAAACCTAGTTTAGTACGCTTTTTGAAATTTTAATTGAGGCTTGAGAAACACCTAAATCCAAATAAGGTGACTAGAAACAAGTTGTAAATGTCGATGAAAAAAACTGTAGCTGAATTAACTTATTGAAAATCGGACGGAGACTAGAATAGTAGAGATGTGTAGGCTAGGTTAGTTGTTCACACTTAAGAAATGCACTTACATCTTGTAAAGGAAAAATTATGACCCTCTAATGTTGACCTGTATTATTTTTATTATAATGAAACTTAATATACAAATAGAAAACTAGATATAAATGCCTTATTCTTGTTTTTGTATTATTCCTTATGTGTATGTATTCATATATTTGATAAAAATGTCATAGAAGTGAAGTCATTATGATGACATCAGTTTAACTATACAGACTGACCCCAATGGTAGAGTCAAGTTGCCAAAAATCAGAACACAAGCAGCACACAGTTCCTTAACACCTGTGCCCTTGCACACCCTTATCCACAGCCAGCTGTGCTCCAACAATCACAAGTGCTAAGTTCAGACATAACTCCCGGAACTTTTCCCTGGCTTCCATCAAGTCCTGGGATGAGAAGAGAGAAACGGTCAATGAAAAGAAGCTGGCATGGCTCAACACATCTCTGTTCTAACGACTCAGAGAAGGCAAGACATGGAACACTGGGGCAGTATTTCTTTATAAATGCCTTATTCTTATAGCTGCTTCTATAGGTATAAAACCAAAGCTGATTTTAAAATGAAATGTCATTATACCAAATAAGTAAGACTCAAATGAATAGCATTAATTTAATATGATGGGTGATGTTTTCTGAAAAGGAAATTCAAATTAAACCCATGAATTACCATTTCCAACCCACTAGAATGGCTAACATTAAAAACAATAACAAGGAACTAGAGGAACTGAAACAATCATACATCGTTGGAAAATGTAAAATGGTAAAATACTTTGGAAAATGTGGTGGTTTCTCATAAAGTTAAATATCATCTACATTATGACCCAGCAATTTCACTCCTAGATGCTTTCCAGAAAAGAAATGAAAATACATGTGTCTTGGTTTCCTTTCTCCTCCTCCTCACCATGTTCACTTATTTTGTTTCTTAAATTACACATATGAGTGAAATCATACGGTATTTGTCTTTTTTTTACTTATTTCACTTAGCATTGTACTCTCTAGTTCCAGCCATGTCATTACAAATGGCAAGATTTCATTCTTTTGTACAGCTGAGTAATATTCCATTTTATGTATGTGTATACATACGCACACACACAAACCCCATCTTCTTTATCCAGTCATCAGTTGATGGACATTTGGGCTTTTTCCATAACTTGGCTATTGTAAAAAATGTTGCTATAAATACAGGGGTGCACGTATCTCTTCAAATTAGTATTTTTGTATTCTTCGAGTAAATTCCTAGTAGTGCAATTGCTGGATCATAGGGTAGTTCTATTTTTATTTTATTTAAAATTTTTGGATAAATTTTATATTATATAATAATTTTTTTCTTGCAAATTCTACTTGCTCTCATCAAAATATATACCAAATACCTTTTTTTCACAATAAACTGGAGTGTAGGTAAAATTGCCTTCATAATTGGGCTAAGTTCCTTATTATACTCACAAATATCTCACTATATTAGCTAAATAAGGCATAAAACCCTATACAGTAGAGTGTAATCACAATTTATTATAAAATGCACTAAAATGATAAAATGCAGCTACCGTACTTATTAATAAGCAGGTAAGCAGGCGATTATTAGTTAGATTTAGATTTTAGTCACCTAAATAAATGCTCTAAAAAAGCATATTAACTTTTTATCTGATAGTTATAAAGTACCCTCTTAACACTCCAGGCTATTTATCCTATTTTATCTCATAGACACACACTTCAAACCTTAATTCCTAAAAGACATTAAAGCAAACAGTTATGCATCTCTTAACATGCAAATTACCTTTGAGTTCCTTGACTCCCCATACTTTCTTTTTGTCTTCATTTAAAATTTTTAAAAAATTTTTAAAAGATTTTACTTATTTATTTGACAGAGATCACAAGTTGGCGGAGAGGCAGGCGGGGGGGGGGGGAGCAGCCTCCCTGCTGAGCAGAGAGCCCGATGCGGGGCTCGATCCCAGAACCCCAGGATCATGACCTGAGCCTAAGGCAGAGGCTTTAACCCACTGAGCCACCCAGGCGCCCCAACCACATCTTCTTTATCCATTCATCTGTTGATGGACATCTAGGCTCTTTCCATAGTTTGGCTATTGTGGACACTGCTGGTAAAACATTGGGGTGCAGGTGCCCCTTTGGATCACTACATTTGTATCTTTAGGGTAAATACCCAGTAGTACGATTGCTGGGTTGTAGGGTAACACTATATTTTTAACTTTTTTAAAAAATATTTTATTTATTTGTTTGACAGACAGAGATCACAAGTAGGCAGAGTGGCAGGCAGAGAGAGAGAGGGGAAGGGAAGCAGGCTCCCCACTGAGCAGAGAGCCCGATGCGGGGCTCGATCCCAGGACCTGGGATCACGACCCGAGCAAAATACAGAGGCTTTAACACACTGAGCCACCCAGGCGCCCTTATTTTCAACTTTTTGAGGAACCTCCATATTGTTTTCCAGAGTGACTGCACCAATTTGCATTCCCACCAACAGTGGAGGAGGGTTCCCCTTTCTCCTCATCCTTGCCAACTCCTGTTGTTTCTTGTGTTGTTAATTTTAGCCAAATAATGTATTTTTAAAATACTATATTTTCTAAAACAAAAAAAAAAGTGAGAAAAGTGGACTCATTTTTCATTTTTGCATGTCTCCTTAATATCTGGCTTAATAAAAGACAGCTGGATTTTCATATCAGCATTCAATCTGTTGTGAAACCACACTTCATGTAGCCACTGGAAAATTTCCACTCTACAGTAATGAGAAAACAAGAATGAGAGGTAGATACCATCTTTAATATTGTTATCAAAACGATTTTCACCTTGTGGAACCCCTTTGCTCATAGTTTGGAAACCACTGACCTAAGCCCTTAGACACATCTAAACTTAGATGGAGTTGGTCAAATAAAAAAACACCTAGGTTTTACCTTTTTAAAAATAGTTTTGTTCAGGGGCGCCTGGGTGGCTCACTGGGTTAAGCTGCTGCCTTCAGCTCAGGTCATGATCCCAGGGTCCTGGGATCGAGCCCCATATCGGGCTCTCTGCTCCGCAGGGAGCCTGCTTCCCTTCCTCTCTCTCTGCCTGCCTCTCTGTCTACTTGTGATCTTTGTCTGTCAAATAAATAAATAAAATCTTTAAAAAAAAAGTTTTGTTCAGGAAAATTTACTGTTAAAATGTAGAGTTTGGGGGCACCTGGGTGGCTCAGTGGGTTAAAGCCTCTGCCTTCGGCTCAGGTCATGATCCCAGGGTCCTGGGATCGAGCCCCATATCAGGCTCTCTGCTCCGCAGGGAGCCTGCTTCCCTTCCTCTCTCTGCCTCTTTCTGCCTACTTGTGATCTCTCTCTCTCCGTCAAATAAATAAATAAAATCTTTTAAAAAATGTAGAGTTTGAATTCTGCCTGAACCATAAGGAATCTGCAATATGTACTTAAAGTTATCTCCTGCAAAATGGGTTTATTATTCAGGCACTCACACAGCATTATTTGGTACTGCTGGTCTAATACCAGAAACTTTGTCTTCTGTTGTTATTTGCTTTTACTTTAAATGTTATTTATTTGTTAATTTTAGAAAGGGAGAGAGAGCCATGCATGGGGGCAGTGGGCAGAAGGAAAGGGAGAGGGAGAGAGAGAGTCTCAAGCAGTCTCCAAGCTTAGCAGGGAGCCCAACTTGGGGCTTGATCCCACCCATCCTGAGAGCACTACCTGAGCCAAAACCGAGAGTCTGATGCTTAACTGACTGCCACCCAGGTGCCCCCATTGTTACTTGTTTTTTAAGCTTTACTTAGCTCTTAAAGAAAAGTCTGTTTATGGCACTATTGACTTCAAACAAGTTATAGATTTGATTTCCAACTTAAAAAAATCACAATTAGGGGCGTCTGGGTGGCTCACTTTGCCTTCAGCTCAGGTCATGATCCCAGGGTCCTGGAATTGAGCCCCACATCTGGCTCTCTGCTCAGCAGGGAGTCTCCTTCCTCCCCCCTCTCTCTCTGCCCCTCTCCCTACTTGTGAGCTCTGTCTGTCAAATAAATAAATAAAATCTTTTTAAAAAATCACAATTAGTTTTATAAAAAAAAAAACACTGCCATACTGTCTTCCCAAATGACTATATCATTTGATATTCCCACCAGCAATGAATGAGAGCTCCTGTTCCTCCAAACCCTCACCAACATTTGGTGTTGTCAATGTTTTGAAACTTAGCATTCTAATAGGCATGCAGTCATGTGTCATTGTTGTTTTAATTTGTAACTCCCTAATGATACATGATGTTGAGCACATTTTCTTTTTTTTTTTAACCTTTTTTTTTTAAATTAAGTAGGCTCCATACCCAATGTAGGTCTTAAACTCACCACCCTGAGATCAAGAGTCACATACTCTACCAGCTGAGACAGCCAGGCACCACTTGAGCATATTTTTATATTCATATTTGCCATCTGTATACCTTCTTTTGTGAGGTGTCTGTTCAGATCTTTTGCCTATTTTTAAGCAAACTGTTAATTTTCTTATTGTTAGTTTTAAAAGTTCTTTTTATATTTTGAATACCAGTTTTTCAACAAACATTAAGTTTTGCAAACGTTTTCTCCCAGGCTGTGGCATGATTTTTCATTCTCTCAACAGTGTCTTTCACAGAGCAGGAGTTTTTAATTTAAATGAGGTCCAACATGAATTTTTTCTTTCATGGATCATGTTTTTGGTGTCGTTTGTAAAAAGTCAATGCAAAGCCCATGGTTAGCTACATTTTTCACCTATGTTATCTTCTAGGAGTTTTATGGTTTTTTATAGTTTTGCCAGAGGCTGGGGGCAGGAAGGACAAATACTTGGAGTAGGGGGATTTTTAGGGCAATGAACATACTGTCTGTGATTCAATAATGATGGACTCATGTTATCATACATTTGTGAAAACACACAGATTATACGACACAAAGAGTGAGCCCTAATGTAAACTATTGGACTTTAGTTAATAATAATGTATCGACATTTGCTCATCAGTTGTAACAAATGCATGACACAATAGAAGATGCCAATGTGGGGAAACAGTAGGTAGTATGTGGAAACCTTCTGTACTTTCCCATCAGTTTTCCATAAGCCTAAAACAACTCTAAAAATAAACTCTATTAATTTTTAAATTACAACTACCCTTAAAACTACTACAAAATAAGCAAGTACTACAAAATGAAATTAATAGGGGTGCCTGGCTGGCCCAGTCGGTGGAGCATGCAACTCTTGATCTCAGGATTGTGGTTGGGAGCCCCATGTTGGGTGTAGGGATTCCTTAAGAATAAAAAAAAATCTTTAAAAAATGAAATTAAATTCAAATGAGGCTTTGTTTGTTCAAGATTATCGGAACTCATACTTTACCAACACTGTGCACAGGTAATTCTTGAAAGCCCAAATCGAAAGGATCAACTCTTTATCTTCATGGAATTTTCTGTTCACTTCAAGATATGATTAGGATTGTGACATAGGGAAATCTTCATGAAAATTATTATCTAATCCAATTTATGCTGGAACTGGGACGAGGGTTTGTTTGTGAAGTATTTATGGCTTCATTTACTGTTATAAACTGTTGCTAGTGTTGTTTACAAAGCGAAAGCCTCATTCCAGAACTACTGGCAGGGAAAGGTGGCACCTGGGGCACAGGTGTTGAGGTCAGTCTGCCTCAACTGTGGGTGCTGAATGGAACACATTTGTCCATCATCTTTCTCTGTTCCAGCTACTGGGAAACTACGGCTCATCCAACTCAACAGGACATCATTTGCTTTCACTTGGCAAGAACCACAAATGCAGGAATGATCGTGAAAGCACAGGATGGTACCTGTTCTTAAGGGAATCTTGGGCTTAGGTGAAATTTTGTAAGAGGAGAACTAAATTGTTAAAAACTCATCCCAGTCTGTCCAGACTTGGTTGATGGAGAGGGTCCTCTGGTCAATAAAGAGGTGTGTTCTTTTTTGGAAGAGATACTGACCATCAGGCTTGTTCATGGCTTCTTTCTGATCAGGAGCTTAGTTTTCCAAGAACCTTTACATTGGGACAGGAGTCCTTGGAGAGTGGACCTGAGTTTTGAGGCTACTCTAAGGATAATGCTCCCTTTATAAATTGAAAAATGGACCACCTGAATTAAAAACCAAGGAGTTTCTTTTAGAAGGAACATTTCCCTAAGGCCCTGCCTATCTATGTTGGGAACATGAAAAACCGGAGTTCTTGGCATATTGCAGGTCATGCTCTGTACCGTAGAGACCTTATTGAGGTAGAGCACTGCCAAAGCACCAGCCCACTGTTTCTATGGGTCTCTGTTTGTGTCTGTAGCTGTTATTTCCCCCAGAGGATTCTATATTCCAGCCCTCCCTAATGTTTTGTATCTTGCACAGTTCCTGGCACAAGATCTTGCAACATGGCAGGCTGCTGAGTCAGTGTTGACGTACTGTAGCTCTGACTTCAGGTTCCATCAGGGCAGTTTTCTTTTTTTTTTTTTTAAGATTTTATTTATTTATTTGACAGACAGAGATCACAAGCAGGCAGAGAGGCAGGCAGAGAGAGAGAAGGGGAAGCAGGCTCCCTACCTAGCAGAGAGCCCAATGCGGGACTCGATCCCAGGACCCCGAGATCATGACCTGAGCCGAAGGCAGAGGCTCAACCCACTGAGCCACCCAGGCGTCCCAGGGCAGTTTTCATTTCAGAAAGCAAACCGGAGAGAGGGGACCCAGCCAAGCATTGGCCAGCTAAGCAGTCTAAAGATAGATGCTGTTCAAAATGGGGGCAATTCTTCCAATTGTCTGGGTCTATCTTTTCTCCCAGGGCCCTTTGGATAGAATAAATTTGCTTCTTCCAAGGGCCTCCCAAAAATACAGTCCCTACAGAGGGTGGACCCATCTATCTCTCTAGAATTCATATATTAAATCCCTGTCTTTGTTTTCTTCCCCTCCCACCCATCTGCAGGGATAGCAAACACAGATCTCAGTGGGGCAGACAGCCACTTTAAATGAGGGAAGGGTTCCTGTTAATATGGGGACTGGTGGGAATTGTGGAAAACTGAAAAGCATTCACATTTGGAACTTTTTTCTTTAAGATTTGATTTATTTATTCGACAGAGAGATATACAGTGAGAGAGGGAACACAAGCAGGGGGAGTGGAAGAGGGAGAAGCAGGCTTCCCGCTGAGCAGGGACCCCGATGTGGGGCTCGATCCCAGGACTCTGGGATCATGACCTGAGCCGAAGGCAGATGCCCAACAAATGAGCTACCCAGGTGCCCCATATTTGAAAGTTTAAAAACTGTCTTGGTCAAATGAAATGCATGAGCAGGAAGTGCAATGCAGTCACCAGCAGCCAACGTGGGATGTTTGCTCTACACTGTATAGTATAAACTGCTTTGCAAGAACAAAAGTGCCCTTCCCAGCCCGATCTCCACCAGCCTGCCCTGCAAGTCCAGCCACTCCTACCCATGCCCCTACACTCTGCTTATGTAACATACTTTCATGCATACTCTCCCTGTCACTTTTGCTTGTACGTTCTTTTTGTTCCCTAACATTTATCAAACTGCTAATAGGTATCAGGCACTATAGCAGGTGCTGAGGAAACGATGGTGAACAAAAGTTTCTGACTTCATGGAGTTTATAGTGTAGTAAGGAGGCATATATGCTAGACAATTACCAGCGTGTGAGAAGGGGTATGAGAGAAGTACAGGGTGTGACTGAAACATACACAAGGTCACAGAAAGCAGTCTTGGAAGGCTTCCCAGAGGAGCAGATACCCTCACTGAGGTTAAGGATGAGCTAAGGAAGCAAAGGTGAGAGTGAAAGGGTAAGGGGAGTGGGGAGAGCGTTTCCTGGAAGGGGAGCAGTACTTGTATAGGTCCCTGAGGAAACTGACATTTGATGTGGCTGGATAGCATGGGTGTTCGAAAGTGGCACAAAATAAAACTGGGAAGGTGAGCAGAGGCCAGATGTTCTCAAGATTTGTGCCCAAAAAGGAGTCAGGTTTTGTCCAAAGGGCAATGGGCGGCCACCAGCAGTTTTGCTGGGAGACCATTCTGACGCGACTTTGCATTTTAGAGGAATCCCTCTGGTGTCCGTGTGGAGGACACTCTGAGGTGAGCAAGCCTGGAAGGAAGGAGGACAATTACAGGTTCTGGTAATAAACCAGCTAGAGATGATGGTGGCCTGGCCCGAGGAGCAGTAGTGGGCTAGAAGGCATGGACCCGACTTGGGAGACAGAGCTGATGTAACTCAGACATTTATATGAGAGCATGAGGAGAAAGACAAGAGGACGTGTTAATGATGAACATGGAGTGTCCTGATTGCCTACTCCTCCTTTCAGCTTAATTCTCTCATTAGTCTTCGTGGACCTCTGAGGCACCTTCTTACCTACTGTCCTCAGCACTCTGTCCCACTACTGGTTTAGCACAGCATATCGTATGATGGTGAGAACTTGTATGTCCTTCTTCCTTGTAGTGTTGGGCAGGGACCCTGTATCAGTCAGGGTCAAATTAGGAGATGGAAGCCACACAGTAATTTTAACAGCTAAACTTTAATGTGTAGAATTAACTGTAACAAGGGATTTGAGTAATGAGGGTAATTGGCTGGTAAAAAGTAAGAGAACTCTAAAGAATATAGGATCAGCACACATAAGGTTCACAGACCACTTCTGAGGCTAAGGTAGAGCACCCAGGCTGAGACCTTATTGAAGAGGACATGGCTGTGTGTAAGTGGAGGGCACAGAAGTTGCTTGGGGCTCTACCAGTGGTAATTGCTGGAAATTTGCCCTCCACAATTTGCTGGAAACCTACCTTCTGAGCTGCCAAAGAAAGTCATTTCATAGAAAGGTGTCTCACTGGAGGCGCCCAGCTACAAAGCCAATGAAAGTGTGTTTCAGGGAGAAACTACTGGCTCCTGGGTGCTGCTAACCACTGTTACAGGAGGAGCCAAGTTCTGGAGGGGCTACATGAGTGGCAGCGCCATGGTGCTGGAAAAGCCATCTGCACTGCAGGAGCTGGGCACTGAGGAATCCCTGCACACTGCCGGAGCCTGCTGGAATACACCAGCACAAGGAAAACCCCTTCCTCATGCAGTTGTTCTCCAGAGCCTATAGCTGACAAACCTTAACACTGCACTACCTGACAAAGGAACAATTACTTTTATATGGTCCAGCTCCATTTTTCCACAGCAAGCAATGAAGAGTGAATGTAGAACCAAGAAGCAGTAAATCTGTAAGCAGCGAAATCCCTTCCTGTTGATGGGGCGCCTGGGTGGCTCAGTGGGTTAAGCCTCTGCCTTCAGCTCAGGTCATGATCTCAGGGTCCGGGGATCGAGCCCTGCATCGAGCCCTGCATCGAGCCCTGCATCGAGCCCTGCATCGAGCCCTGCATCGAGCCCTCTGCTCAGCGGGGAGCCTGCATCCCTCCCTCTCTCTGCCTGCCTCTCTGCCTGCTTGTGATCTTTCTCTCTGTGTCAAATAAATAAATAAATAAAATCTTTAAAAAAACCCCTTCCTGTTGATCATAGCTGCTGGAGTACCACAGGGGCTAGAAGTCAACATGTCAAAGAAAGTCCAGCGTGAAGAAGTGTATATTTGCCCATTTTAAAATTAGGTTGGTTTTTCGTCATTGTCATTGTTATTGTTGTCAATGAGTTTTATACATTCTGGATCTAAATCCCTTATCAGATACATGGTCTGCAAATATTTTCCCCATTATGTAGATTGTTTTTTCACTCTCTTGATAGTGTCCTTTGATGCACAAAAGTTTTTAATTTTGATGAAGTTCAACTTATCTATTTCTTTCTTTTGTTGCCTGTAGCTTTTACGTTCATATCCAAGAAATCATGACCAAATCCAATGTCATGAATTTTTCCCCTATGTTTTCTTCCAAGAGTTTTATAGTCTGGTCTCATGTTTAGGTCTTTGATTTACTTTAAGTTAATTTTTGTATATGATGTAAGGTAAGGTTCCAACTTCATTCTTTTGCATATGAATATCCTGTTTACCCAGCACCATCTGCTAAAAAGCACTTGACCATATATATGCAAAGGCTTATTTCTGGGCTCTCCTACTCCACTGGTCTGTATGTCTGACTTTATTTCAGTACCATACTGTTTTGATTACTTTAGCTTTGTAGTTTGTTTTGAAATCAGGGACTGTGAGTCCTCCAAACTTTTTTTTTTTCAAGATTGTTTTGACTGTTAAGTTTCCCCAGGATGGGCTTTTCTATTTCTGGAAAAATAAAAAAATTCATTGTGTTGTGATAGGGATGGCATCAAATCTGTAGATCACTTTGGGTAGTATGGAAATGTTAACAATATTAAGTCTTCTAATTCATGAACTTGTTTTTCTATTTATTTACAACTTCTTTAGTTAAAAAATTTTTCTTAAGATTTTATTTTTAGTAATCTCTACACTCAGTGTGGGACTCAAACCTACAACCCAAGGTCAGGAGTCACATGTTCCACTGACTGAGTCAGCCAGGCACCCCTATTTACATACGCTTTAAATTTTCAGCTATGTTTTGTAGTTTTCAGTGTACAAATCTGCCTTTTGATCAAATTTATTCCCAAGTATTTTATTCTTTTTAATGCTACTATAAATGGAATTTTGTTAATTTCCTTTTCAGGTTGTTCATTGTTGATGAAAATTATGACTAATTTTTCAATGTTGATTTTTTATTTGCAATTTTGCTGAATTTATTAGTTATAACCTTTTTTTGTGTATGTGTGGACTCTTTAGACTTGTCTACATATAAGATCATGTTATCTGCAAACAAGAATAATTTTACTGCTTCCTTTCCAATATATATGCCTTTTATTTCTTTTTCTTGCCTAATTGTTCTGACTAGAACTTCCAAAACTGTACTGAATAGAAATGGTGAAGCTGGCACCCTTGTCTTGTTCCTGATCTTAGAGGGCACATTTTCAGTCTTTTACCATTGAGTGATATGTTAGTTGTGGGTTTTTCACATATGACAATATTTATATTGAGGAAGTTTCTTTCTATTCCTAGCTTGCCAAGTCTTTTATCATGAAAGGGTGATGAATCCTCACAGATGTTCTTTCCGCATCAGCTGAAATGATCATATGGTTTTTCTATTCTGTTAATATGGTGTATTACATTAATTTTCTCATTTTTTATTAAAGTATAACTGACACATGACATATTAGTTTTAGGTGTAAAACACCACAATTTGATATTTGTTTATACTATGAAATGATCACCACAATAAATCTAGTTAACATCCATCATCATACAAAATTACATTTTTTTCTTGTGATGAGAACTTTTAAGATCTACTCTCTTAGCAACTTTCAAATATGCAAAACAGTATTACTAACCATAATCATCATGATAGACATTACCTCTCCATGACTTATGCAATTTATAACTGAAAGTTTGTTGATGTTCTTTTTTTGAACCATACTTGCATTCCAGGAACAAATCCCACTTGGTCTTGGTCTATAATCCTCTTAATATGCTGCTAAACTTGCTTTACTAGCAAATTTTGTTGAGGATTTTTGCACCAATGTTCATAAAAGAAATTGGTTTATAGTTTTCTCATAGTGTCTTTCTGGCTATTTAAGAGGGTAATGCTGACCTTATAGAATGAAGTAGGAATGTTCCTTTCTCTTCAGTTTTAAGGAAGAATTTGAAAAGTACTGGGTGTTGATTCTTGTTAAGGTTAGTAGAATTCACCAGTGAATCCATCTGGCTAAGGGCTTTTCTTTGTTGGGAAGTGTTTGATTACCAATTGAATCTTCTTACTTTCATAAATTTATTCAGCTTTTTTATTTCTTCATGATTCAATCTTGGTAGGTATGTGTTTCTAGGGATTTGTCCATTTCATCTAGGTTATCCTTTGATTCCTTTCTCCTTTCCTTTTGTATTATGTAAGTATTTTCTTTGTAGCTACCATGGGGATTGCATATCAAAGTTATAACAATCTATTTCAGATAGATACCAACTTGACTTCAATGACACACAATCAAAAACTGCACTGGATACAACTAATACAATCTGTTATTGATATCACAAGTTACATCTTTATATATTGTATACCCATCGACATAGACTTATAATTATCTCCATGCATTTGTCTCTTAAATCTTGTAGAATATAAAAAGTGGAGTTACAAACCAAAATTATAACAATACTGGTTTTTATATTTGCCCATGTTTTTACCATTCACAGAGATCTTTATATTTTTATATAGCTACAAGTTACTGTCCAGAATCTTTTCATTGTAACCTAGAAGGCTCTCTGTAGCATTTATTGGAAGATAGATCCAAATGGTAATGATCTCCCTTAGCTTTTATTCACCTGAGAATGTCTTAATTTCTCCCTTGTTTTTGCTGGTTATAGAGTTCTCATTCACAGGTTGTTGTTGTTGTTGTTGTTGTTGTTTTTCTCCTTACAGCAATTTAAATATAATCTGGGAATGTCTTATTTTCTCCCTTGTTTTTGCTGGTTATAGAGTTCTCAGTTGACAGTTTTTTTTTTCTTCCAGCAGTTTAAATATATAATTCCACTCCTTTTGGGCCTCCAAAGTTCTCACTGATAAATTGGCTGCAATTTTTTTAAAGAGATTATAAAGTAATCTCTACACCCAATGTGGGGCTTGAACCCACAACCCCAAGATCAAGAGTCTCATGCTCCAGATTGAGCCAGCCATGTGCTCAGGCTACAAATTTTATTGAGGATCTCTTGCACATGAAAAATCACTTTTCTCTCATTGCTTTCAAGATTCTTTGCTTTTCCTTTTCACAGTTTGATTACAATGTGTTTTGGTGTAGTCTCTTTGGGTTCAATCCTATTTTTAAGTCATTGAGTTTCTTGGACTTGTAGATCCATGTATTTCCTCAAATTTGTGAAGTTCTTGCTCATTACTTCTTCAAATAATCTCTGCCTCTTTCTTCCTCATGTCTCCTTGTGGAACTCCCATAATGCATATATGCATAATGCATGTTCCTTCAGCTCTGTTCATGTTTCTTTCTCTCCTCAGATGGGATAATTTCGAATGTCCTATCTTCAAGTTCACTGATGCTTTGCCTGCTAAAGGTCTGCTGTTGAGCCCTTCTAATTTATTTTAAAATTATTATATTTTCTAGCTTAAGATTTTTTAGTTCCTTTTTATAATTCCAAATTCTTTGTTTATATTCTCATTTTGTTCACATATAATATTCATGATTTCCTTCAGTTTTTTGTACTTAAAGATAGTTTTTTTTTTTTTAAGTCTTTGTCTAGTAAGTCTGATGCTGTGATTTGTCAGGGATGTTTTCTGCCAATTTATTTTCCTCCTTTAAATGGGTCATGTTTTCCTGTTTCTTTATATCCTTTGTAATTCTGTGATGTTGAAAATTGGGCATTAGAAAGAACCCATCTCTCATAGTCTTTGCAGACTGGTATTACACTTATGCATTCTTTCTCTAGTTATCTGGCTCATCTCTAGACTTTGAGATCAGCTCGAGGTGAAGGCTCAAAAGTCTTCTCATGTCCCTTCTGAGTATGTGTCTTCCCTCAGCTTTTGTGTCTTCACTAATTCCCTTGTATACATGTCTACTTTTTAATGTCTTAATTTTCCAGAGTCTCATCCAGCTTCTTGAGACTATAGACAGTCTATTGTATATCTCCACCTATAATCCCTTCCCTCAGGCATCTGTGGGTCTGTAGTCCTCTGCAGCTTTCTTGAGCCATGCCCATCACTTTTCTACTTGAGCTTTCAGTGAGACACAGCAGATACAAGTCTTTCAGCCCCCCGGCAGTTTAGAATGTTAAAGTAAGTTCTGCTCTGCTCTCTCTGGTTTGAAGGAGGGAATTGGGGACTGGGCTGCTGCCTCTTTCAGGTCAAGACCATTGCTATGCCATGAATGATGTGGGGCAAG
The DNA here is from genome assembly GCF_010015895.1 of Lontra canadensis. Taxonomy (NCBI): domain Eukaryota; kingdom Metazoa; phylum Chordata; class Mammalia; order Carnivora; family Mustelidae; genus Lontra; species Lontra canadensis. The sequence goes on along the minus strand of NW_022631039.1, from coordinate 421,209 downwards.
GACAAGTAAAAATAGTACAAAATGTCCTACTGTTTTGAATGTGACTTTTTCTTGATTGGGTATTTACTTTAACTGTTTACCAGAACTCCTAGAGGATTATTTTAGCTAGTTTCTGGGTTTTGAATTTGTTTGTTTACTTTAACGTCTTGTGTGAGAACAAGAGTTTGGAGGTTCCTATTCTACTATTTTGCTCATGTCACTTTTGACATCTTCATTTTGCCCTTTGTTCCCATACTATTACCTCAAAAAAAAACCTTGTGTCTAAAATATTACATTCATGACATTTTTATGCTGCATATTTCTTAATTGCCTTATCACTGAGAGATCATATATTACATACTTTTTATTGTCTGTCTCTTCTAGAATATAAAATGTATGAGAGCAGGGAACTTTAATCCTGAAAGTCTAAAACAATATCAGGCACATGCTACATGTTTAGAAAATATATTTTGAATGAATGAGGTTTAAATTATTGTTTAAATTTTGCTCATTTTCGTTAACAGCTTTTAATGGTTTTGGTTGTTTAAACATACATATATGTATTTATTCGACAGGCATTTATTTTATTACTACTGTGAGCCGGAGATGGGGTGGAGGCAAACGTGTTTCTAATGTTATAGGGGAGCTAGACAAATACACAAGTAATGCAAATGCATGAATAAATGGGGAAGAGAAAGAAGTGTTGAATATAAGCCGTAGTGAGCTCTGAGCTTGTGAATGAGTGTCACTTAATGCAGACGCAGGGAGTCACTCCACCATAAGCCTTGGGCAAGCCATATGACCTGGATGGATCTCCATTTCTCTTTCCACTACCCTATGAGGTAGTTGCAATAATCTTTAGAAAGTGATGAAACAGAGCTTTATAAACTGTACATGGTTATGCTAACATGAGGAATTAAAGTCTTGTCCTGAAGCACACTTATTAGTTTTTATCCCCTGTCTGGAGTCAAACCACTACATAAGGTACAAAGTCCACTTTAAAATCTTACTGCAATGATATCATCAGAATCAATTCAGAGTTCTGGGGCCAGAGAGCAAGACAGATGGTGGCACCTGTTTTTAAGTATCATCTCAGAAGCTAGGAGGGCAGGAATGTTTAGCAATCTGTGAACTGACAAGGAGTTTCTATGAAGAGGCATAGTAAAATGGAAGAAACGGTTACGTAGGGGTCAGAAGATCTCACTCTTAGCCTTGATCTGCTTTTTATTAGTTATGTAACCTCAGGGAAGTTGTTAAATTATTTCCTAATCTGGAAAACTGGGACAGTAATATTTCACAGGGTTTTTGTAAAGACCAAGAAACGTAATACAAGGCCTTAAGATTGTTGTGTCTAAATCCATTCTCTACAATAAAAAGATCAAGGACTCCTTGGGGAAATAGCTAATTCCAGGTCTGGGGCATACAATGTATAGGATGAGCCTTGATGGACATCTTGGTTTACCCACAAACAAAGGCATTCTCCAAGACTACTAGGTTAATGCCAATAGAATGTAAGAATCACATGAAGGAGCTCCCACTGGCCAAAGACGGAACAATTTGACCATTAAAAGAGAGTAAAAATGAATGAAATTGATTAAACACACTGTGTTTTTAAACGGTAGTTGAGTTCATAATGATTCTCAATAGGAAAAAAGGTAGAGTCTGTTAGAACTCTGAAAACCCATCTGTAAAGGGGAATTAGGGGCGCCTGGCTGACTCAGTTGGAAGAGCATGTGACTCTTGATCTCTGGGTCATGGGTTTAAGTGCCACATTGGGTGTAGAGATTACTTACATAAATAAATAAATAAACTTTATTTTTAAAAAGATTTTATTTATTCATTTGTCAAAGAGAGAGTGCACAAACAGGGAGAGCGGCAGGCAGAGCAGGCAGGGGGAGAAGCAGGTTCCCTGTTGAGCAAGGAGCCCAATGCGGGACTCCATCCCAGGACCCCAGGATCATGACCTGAGTGGAAGGCAGATGGTTAAACAACTGAGCCATCGAGGTGTTCCAATAAATAAACTTTAAAAAATGAAAAGGAATTAAACATTTTGTTTTGCCTTTCTTGCCAAAATGTGTCAGGGTAACTAAATGGCCTAGGTTCATGAGAGAAAGAATTCTAGCAAATAAATGTGGAAGGAATGAATTAGAAAGTTATATTTTGTGGCCTATAATGAAATAATAGCAAATAAACATAATAGCAAATAAAGCAATGAACTATAGATGAAATCATTAAATAAAAGTTTATGTGGAACTTCACAATTTCAAGGAAAGGCTGTTACTACCTGCATCACTAAAACTGAGACAATAAATTATTGTGGAAATCCTGGTGTGATACCAACACACATTACTTCCTAGGCACTTTTCTTGACCCCCAAATTGAATCTGAATACAAACAAGCCTCTAGATCCAACTTGAATTTACAGGAAATGTGGAAGAGAGAGGAACAAGTTAAATGACACCACAAAGAAGCAGACAAATCTACAAAGTGGGACATTTTACAGGACAACTGACCCAGTTTCTGCAACAAGTCAGGGTCAGGGGATATGAAGAGGACAGGGAGACTGCCCTACAACATGAGAGACTTCCAAGCAAGCTTCATGTAGATTTCGCTCATATTCTGAACTGCATCCCGGTGTCTTCTAGACAATCAGAGAAATGGGATTCTGGACTGAGTATGAGCTAACAACAAGACTGGCTGATTTTGTCAGGTGTAAGATAAAACTGTAATAGGTCTAGTTTTTTAGAGCTCATATTGAGAAATATCGGGGTGAGATGACATTAGGTCCGCCGCAGAAGAAAACAGAAAGGGATATGCAAAGCAAACGTGACAGGATCTTGGTAAGCGTGGAAACCGCGTGGTGAGATACGGGGGTTCATTGTTCTATTCTCTGCACTCTTGAGGTATCTGAATATTTTCATAACAACAAACTCCGGAGAGATTTTTTTTTAAAGACCGTGCGTGGGAGAGTAGTAAAACGATAAATATTAGTTTCTCTTTTTCGCAATAGCAAATATAAGACGTGGGCGGATGAGAAAATCCTCTCGGCGTTTTATTAAAAACACTCTCGGGGACTCGTTCATTTAAGGAACCCCCGAAACCGCCCTTGGAGCGGGTACGCAGGCCACGCCCCAGCCGGGAGCAGGCTTCAGAGCGCGGAGGGAAAACTCAGACCGGCCCCAAACCCTGCAAGATCGAGTATTAGGGAAGGCGTTTTCTGTTTTGTTTTAAGTCGGGAATTATTTTTGATCTGTTATAAAGAAAATCCCCAAGAGGAGAGCCGCAATTTTTGTTGGACGAGAATTATCTGGGCTGGTTAACCCTCCGCACAATAAAGGCGTTCGCCGCAGTGACTCCCGGGAGCGGCGCCGAGAGCGACAGCAATGCGGGAATCGGCCCTGGGCGTTGCCGCAGAGCCGTGAGGGCCGCGGAGCGCGGAGCCTCCCGCCTTGCGGTGCAGCGGCTGCCCCGGAGCGCGGAGACCTGGTCTTCTCGGGCGCAGTTCCCCGGCCCGGGTCCTCTTGCCCCCGCCCCGCGCCACCGCCCCTCCTTCAGGCCCCCGCCGCGAGCCGCCGGCGCGTCCAGCTAACGAGTGCGGCCCCGGGGCCGGGGTCTTGGGCTCCCGCGAGGAATCCGCAGTCGCGCGGCCTCCGGCTCCGCAGCGGGCCCGCGTGGTGATCTCTCGCTGCCCCTCATCGCCTCCCGCTTCAGATCATTCCTTCCTTCCTCGAGTGCGGGGACGGCGTTAGGGAAAGGAGACGCGCTCGTGCGGCCGCAGTGCTTGCAGCGCTCTGACGGGCCTCCTTTCGGTCTCCTCTGTGGACGGCCGTGGGGCCCTGCGCTGCCGGGACACCAGAGTTGCTCGTACAGGAGCGACCGCTTCACCTCACGTCACCACCGAGCACTCCCTCCGTCACCTACAACCTGACTATGTTCACGGCTGCGGAGAGTCTCCAGACGCGCGCGGCCGGTTTCCCGTACGCAGTCTCTCACGGCTGACTTGGGGCCATTTTCCAGTTCGGGCCAGCGTAGACCGAGTGCCCAGCCGGACTCCGCCGAACGCCCCTCTCGCACCCACCGCCACAGGCCGCGGCGGAGGGAGCGCCGGCCCTCGCGCGCGACTCCTTCTGGGCTCTGTGACGTCACCCGAGGCCCCGCTCCCGCGGGCAGAGCCAATCGGAAGGCGGGGCACGGTCTTGCAGGAGCGCGCGCGCGCGGGCGGGCGGTCCGGGGACGCGACGGCATGGATCGGGTCCTCCTCAGCGCTCAGGTTCAGGTCCCGCCGCAGCCACCGGAGGGGTGGCCGCCCGTGAGCTCCGAGGAGGAGCTGTACGACTGCCTGGATTACTACTACCTGCGCGACTTCCCGGCCTGCGGGGCCGGGCGCAGCAAGGGTCGGACGCGGCGCGAGCGGGAACTGCGCACCAACTGGCCCGTGCCCGGCGGCCACGAGCGCAAGGTCGCGCAGAGGCTCCTCAACGGCCAGCGCAAGCGTCGCCAGCGCCAGCTGCAGCCCCGCGCGCGCACCCGCCTAATCTGAGCGCGGGTGCGTGCGGGCTGCAGCCGCCGGGGCCCCGGCCCAGCACCCTGGCCACCCGGGCTCCGGTCGCGTCGGCCGTCTGCGACTGCGGCGGGCAGTGTCGCCCCCTCCGCTGCGGCTCCCGCTGGCGAGTCACGGCCGGCCCCGCTCGCCCCTGGGCCGCAGTACGAATGGTGTGAAGGATCGACACGGTCAGATTGGGGAGTCGGAGAAGAGGCTCGGCGGTGCGGAAACATCTCTTTAAGACCGAGTGGAGCATTTTCCTCCAGCGCCTGCGCGCGGGCGGGGAACGGTGATCGGCCTGTCGGTTCCCTGCAGGGTGCCCGGCGGCACAGAGCGAAGCGTTTTCTCCGGCTCGGCGGCGCTGTGCTCAGCAGGGGAGAATGCATGTGGGCCAGCATGACTTCTTCCCGACGTCGCCCAAGTTGACCGCCGCAGCCTCTTCACCTTGTGATTGTTAAGTAACACCAAGTGTCCAAGGGGTGTGCCTTTTTAGGGTTTCTAATTAAAGCAGCAAGAACGGCATTTTAACTCTTGGTGGTTTCTTTTCCCCGTTGCTACGGTAACTCGTTTCAAGTCCACAAAGGAAGTAGTTCATCTTACACGTAACGAAGATGAATGGAGGGAGGCAAAGGCCGGAATCTGCACGATTCACAGATGTGGTGTGCAGGCTTAATACTCGCCACAATGGGAGTGTATTCCGCTGTAATCGTGTACATGGGACATGGGCTAAGACTTGATCTCGCACCAGTCCTTCCAGGCGGGCCTTGCTAGCTCCCATTCTGCAGAGGGCATTCTGGGGCGGAGGAGTTCCAGTCACTTTCCAGAGGTCATGCAGCCCGTTGCAAAGGTCAGGTACGCAGATCCTCGAAAGCATCAGTTTCCTCTACTCTGGGCAACTTCCTGCTGTTCAGAATCACTCACAAACGCCAGGTCCAACGACAGAGTTGAGTTGTGGCTTAAACATTATACAGGCTATCAGAAGGCTGATCTCTCCGCCTGCATTCTTTTAGGCCTCTGTGCCCCTTGGTGAGTCCTTGCTTAGAAGGCTGGTGTGTACTAGAGGAAGCAACCTGAGTGTTAATCCTCACTGACTCTTCATTGCTGTAGCATTCAGCAAATTTCTACGGTAACTACTGCCAGGTTACACCAACCCTCTGCTTTCTCGTTTGTAAAATGGGACTGATACTGGATTACTTTACCAAACTGGATTATAGATTATATAAAACATCTCCCGCAGTTAAGGGCCTGGCAGTATGAGGTACCCAATAAATAGTAACAATGTTTCAGTTTACAAAGCACAATCCCTTCTCCTTCCTCTCTACTCAAAGCCTTAATTCTTCATTTACTATATTCATTCTTTTAAAATGCCTCCCTGTGGTGTGCTATAGTAGGAGTCCTGGCTTCAAGGAATCAAACACCTGTATGAACTTGGGCAAGCGGCTTATCTGGATATAATACTGTATGGATTATATATACCGTATGGGTTAAATGGATATAATACTGTACCAATTTCAAGAGTTCTTAGGAGGTGTAAATAAAATAATACAGGTAAAGCTCTCCATGCCTGGTATATCGTAGGCCCTCTCATGATTAGTATATGTGCTGCTGAAACAAACAGCACTTACATCAATGTTCCCATTGCCACTGACTTGGCCTTCAGGATTTTACCCTCAGTCTTCTGCTGTGTCTCAGAGACATCATGCCCAGATTAATCTTCCTGAAGGCCACTTTAAACATATAAAAACCCTCAAGGAGTGCTCTAGCCCTGTAGGATAAAAAAGCCTAAATTCCTTATATCATCTATTAAATTATCTTAAATTTTGTTAACACAACTTCCAAAAACACACACTGGTTCTTGACACAGATCTTCTGTCCTGTCCTCACCTTATTTGATTCTGCTTCTTCATGTGAATCTGTGCTGTCTTAGTGTGCCCTTCCCCCTTTATCATTTTAATCTAAAACAAATTCTACCTGTACTTATTTTAAGTGCCACTTTCTCTCCAAATCTTTCATCCATAGTAAATATCCATCCCTTTAAAATCCATAGAACTTCATTTAACCACCACCTAACCACTTGTGTATACAGTACTTTGTATTTTTGGATCTACAGTTAAAAATACATTCATTGGGGGTGCCTGGGTGGCTCAGTGGGTTAAGGCCTCTGCCCTCAGCTCAGGTCATGATCTCAGGGTCCTGGGATTGAGCCCCACATCGGGCTCTCTGCTCGGCAGGGAGCCTGCTTGCCCCCCTCCATCCCACGGCTCCCTCTCTGCCTGCCTCTCTGCCTATTTGTGATCTCTGTCAAATAAATAAAATCTTAAAAAAAAAATGCATTCATTGGTTCATTCTTTTTTTGTCTGGTATGTACAAGGCACCACATTCATGTAAGTATGTCTTAGTTATCCAATGGAAAAAATGACATTTAGAGTGTAACGACCTTACTTTCTTAAACATCTCACTTCGTACACAGTTCCCAATTCATCACGATCCCAGACAGACATAAACCATGTTAAAGCAGAACTCTGTAACATGTTCTAACTAGATTTTGCTAACCTTAGATACTAAAACTTTTATAGGTCAAATATAGTAACTGTGAAAATTGTGTATTAGTTACCTATTGCTGTGTAATAAAGTACTCCAAAACCTAGTGGCTTAAAGCAATAAATACATATTATCTTAGTTGCTAGAGGTGAAGAACTCAGGTGGCTAACAGAGTGGTTTTAGTTTAGGGTCATGATGTTGGAGAGGGATTAGGTTCCTTTTTTTTTTTTTTTTTTTTTAATAGCCCAAGCAGGGAGAGGTGCAGGCAGAGGGAGAAGCAGGCTCCCCGCCAAGCAAGGAGCCAGATGTGGAACTTGATCCCAGGACTCTGGGACCATGACCTGAGCCTAAGGCTTACGCTTAACCGACTGAACCACCCAGGCACCGTAGGCTCCACTTTTTCGAAGAAGTGTCAAAGAACCTGTGCATCTATTTTTAAGCACCATGGTATGTTTAATTAGTATAATTTAATTAAATCAAACAAATTGGAAAATATGAACAAGCAAAAAAAAAAAAAAAAGGAAGAAATCCCTCTTCAATGGGTAATACCACTAATTAAGTGCACATAATTCAAGTGTTTAAAATATGTAAGAACTTTCTAATAATATAAACATACTATGTATACCACTTTGTAACCTCTTTCACTTAATATATTGTGAAGCTACTTTTCATGTCAGGTGTTCTTTCATAATACTTTAAATGGCTGCATAACATTTTATCATGTGTATGAATCATAACACATAATTCTATATTGTAGGACACTTTTAAGTTTTTTATTGATTTTCCCTATTTTATACAACTTGTTAAATGAACATCTTTAGAGCTAATTTCTTTCCACATTCATGACCATTTCTTGAATTCCTAGATGTGGAATTTCTGGAACAGGTTTGCACAATTTTAAAACTTCTGGTACCTACCACCTCACTAGAATTTTATTGTAATCATCAGGGGTCCATTCATCCAAACATCGGTATCACATATATGTAACAATCCCTTCAAGAGTTATTTGTTCAAATTTTGATTACCATATGCGAATTTGTTGAGAATGATTGAGATCACTATGGAATGAGAAGTTGTTATATCTAGCCTGGGGGAAGCCATGGCCACAAGTTAAAGCCACATAGCCATCTGCTTCTCCCTCTTCCTGTGCCTGCCACTCCCCCTCCTTGTGTGCTCTTTCTCTCTCTCTCTCTCTGACAAATAAATAAAATCTTTAAAAAAAATTGCTCTGTGGGCATGTAGGACTAGGGAAGCATATTTGGAGTCAGTATAAATATTAATTTTTAAGGCTTTGGCAATTGCAAAGCATGAGTGAGCACTGTGGCACACCCAGCTTTTCTTATTCCCTTTTCCATGAAACTATTGCCCTCAGTAAACCAACTGTCATCTGTATTTTCAGTAGGGGAATCTTTTCATCTGGTTGATTAGAATAAACAATATGAATGGCTTCTAACAGTTATGCTCTACAGAAGTACAATGGACAGGTCCAGGCATGAGGGTAGCTGGGTTTAAAGTCTGACAGATTTTAAGTATTACTTCAGGCATATCTCTAAGCATAACCTGGTATTTATTAAGTCTGCCTCCCATCATCTATTGATGGCCTTCTGTCCCCAAAACACTCTGGACCTCATGTGAAGTCATTACAGTCTGGGACTGTCCTATAGTGAGCTTTGAGGCTCCTACCAGGAGGATTGCTGTATGTTTGGCTAAAGGCTTTGTTTGCCATTGTACCTCAATAGAGGTGGCTTTTAGGATAAATATAAATAAAGGATAATACCATCGAGAAGACCTCTCTGTTTGAGGTCTGGAGTTACCAATATCCTAATTACAAGTAATCACTAGCAAGTAGGAAAAGACTTGTCTCAAGAGCTGGGGGCATCCCCAAGTGCATCATCCAATTTAATCATAAAGAAAGTGGGGTCGGGGCACCTGGGTGGCTCAGTGGGTTAAAGCCTCTGCTTTCGGCTCAGGTCATGATCCCGGGGTCCTGGGATCGAGCCCCATATCGGGCTCTCTGCCTGTCAGGGAGCCTGCTTCCTCCTCTCTCTCTCTCTCTGCCTGCCTCTCTGCCTACTTGTGATCTCTGTCAAATAAATGGATAAAATCTTAAAAAAAAAAAAAAAGAAAGAAAGAAAGCGGAGTCATCCATTATCTCCACAAGCCCATAGTTAGTGGGGTATGCTCTGGCTTTTAAGGAGGTGATTTTGTCATCCACATAGAATTTGTCAAGGTGATAGCTGAGTTATACAATTGTTGGGGAATCTGTCCCATTTCTTTTTTTTTTTTTTTAATTTTTTTTAAGATTTTACTTTATTTATTTGACAGACAGAGATCACAAGTAGGCAGAGAGGCAGGCAGAGAGAGAGGAGGAAGCAGGCTCCCCGCTGAGCAGGGAGCCCGATGTGGGGCTCGATCCCAGGACCCTGGGACCATGACCCGAGCCAAAGGCAGAGGCCCAACCCACTGAGCCACCCAGATGCCCCAAATCTGTCCCATTTCCCACTTGTTTAATCATATGTCCACGGGGTCCTGTTATTATCCCCACAGAATAACAGGCAAGAAGACTGCCTATACCTGGGCTATTGTGGCAATTTTTCTGAAGTTTACCTCAAGTTGCCTAGCTAAAGCAAACAACATTTAAGGACAATCAAAACTAGGATTTAACATCCACAAAGTTGCGTTATTGAAACACAATTTTTCTCTATAAAATAACCCTCATTTCCAGAGATAGCCAAATCAAGACTAATTTCTTTGCAAAACAAGTCCAATTTTAACAAACTTGGACTAATTATTTACATAAACTCAGCAAGAATAATGATCATATAGATCTTTTAAGAATTTGCTTTGCTGGAACTTTTAAAAGGAATCTCTAGGTTGAATCTCTAGGTTGAACCTTTAGTAGCCTCTCCAGACCAGAAGCCAAGCCCAGTACTTGCCATCAGACATGCCTACAATATCTGTAGTGGGAATCCCTCATCATGAGGTCTCCAAAGTGTCATGAAGCTCCTCTAGCTGCCAGGAGGTGATATTCTTTACTCACCTGGTGAGGCTGCTGGGAACTCTTTAGCAAGGTATCAGGCCAAAATTTCCAGAGGCTTTATGGCTCCAGGTTTCAGAAAGCCAGACTTAGTTCCTCAAAGCTGTCTGGTCATATCTGAGTCTATGCATGTCTCTCTCAAATATGACATTTCAGCCAAAGAACCTGGTAAAATAACCAATGTTTCTAATGGTGTCCTGTTACAAGAAGAACAGATTCTTATTGAACTTAAGTGACTATGATTGCCATGGAAGAAAGAATACTTACTGAGACCTTTTGAATTTTAGAGGGTTCAGGTAGAGAGAAAAGTTAGATGCTTCAATGTGTTCACAAATGAATACTTTATCATGTTTCTATAAGTCATAGATATCTTGAGAAAGTTTCCTTAATCTGAAAGAGTAAACATTAGAGAACCAGCAATATTTCAAACAAGAGTCACAAAACTATAATCTTTAGTTCATTTAGTCCCTTGTTACTAATTCTTAACTTAAATGCAGCTTTTTAGTTAGTTCGGGAAATTCTTACCCATTTCAGTTTTTTTTCCCCAGTTTTGATATTTAAGATACTGAACAGTATCTTTAAGATACTGTACTTGTCCTATAAGTCCTTTTAACCAACTCCCTTGAAGATGAAACTCTTTTTGTAAGAGAAGTAGAAATATAAATGACAAAAACTCAGAAATGGACATCGTTAATGATCTGATATGAGAATTCATTATGATGTAACTGATAAGGAAACGGTTATTTCCGTGACACAGGACACTTCAGTAGCTAGAACATCAGAACATCAAGTGATAATGACCTTATACCAAAACATAATATACCAAACAAACATGCCTAATCAGTCAAGGAGACTTTGGTCATGATTTAAATCTTGGGAAGTTTGTTAAAACCTTAGAAAGTTTTAAAGCACACACCTAAAGATGATTAAGGATGTTGGTCCAAGACCTGATAAAGACAAAATATAGAAACTGTTTTTTCTCAGCAGGCAAAGAGAAAACAACTATTTACATTTTTGTATAATGAGCAGACCCAACAATTCAAGGAAACTTTGTCTTTTTAACAGAAAACAGACTTTCAATCTTATACCAATGTACTTTTAAAATCCATTCATTTCACTCTTAGTCCATCCTGACCACACCTAAAATTCTTTTCCAAAGATTTTCCATCATAAACCTACAGCTTTACTTTGCATTCAGATTTTGTCCCAAGCTATTTCTTTCCAACCAGTCGCATTTAGGACAAAATTATCTTTTTAACCTTCAACAAAAATGCATTTTTATTCCTTACGATGTGGGAAACAAAAGCAGAAGAAAAATTATTAACTTTCCTTACTACCCACTGACAAGTCCTTTAAACAGGCAGAGTGACATTTCTCTAGGGACTCTACTGCCTTGATATTGACACTTTACTAATGATAAAAGACAATCCTAGCCTGACCCACCCCCCAGGATGCTGTAAATCTACTTTAACATATAAAACTTCATTTAGAAATTTCCTTTATCACTAAACCCCCAAGCATATGGCCCACCAATATACATCTGAAGGGTCTCATGACTAAGGTTTTATTAGACGGTAATAAATGACCTTTTCCCAACAATAGCTAGCCCCCTCCAGGCCTTGGAAGCCTTGTTTCAAAATTCCTTAAACACTTATGCTATCCCTAACCCCCTCCCAACTTGAAAGTATATAATGGGCCACTACTTATGACCCCATAGCAGCTCTTTCTACCCATGGATCCTGTCCCCATGCTTTAATAAAATCACCTTTTTGCACCAAAAAGTCTCAAGAATTCTTTCTCCTACATCACTTATATCTTTCTTACACAAAGAATTGTTTTTCTTATTTCCATCAATCTTAATTACAGTTAATAGAATTTTTTCATTTTAGAAACCTTGGTCTCCAGTGAAAACTAAGTACTAGCCAATTATGAACTGTTTCACCAAAACTCTTAGATGGTATTTTCAAGAATCTATTAAGCACAAAGCATGTTTACCAACAGACTCAAATATCCTTAGTTTCTTTGCAATAAGAAGTCAAAAGTGCAAACTACATTCAGTAATCAATGATTTAGCACCTTATCCTATTTGGAAAAGACCTAGATGTCTGATGAATTTAATCCCACTTACCATCCAAAGAAAACTTTAGTTTCAGGTTACCAAAGACCTTGAAAGCAATTACCCATGAAAACTTTGCTGCAACAATTAACCATCATTTTAGTCATCTTTTTACTAACAAATTGCAAAAAGATAACACAAGGTTATTTGCCCCTCAGCAAACCTCTATAGAATAAAAGTTTCACATTTAGTGTTAACTTTAAAGACATGTCTATCTTAAACCAAAAAACTTAACTTAGTTTAAATAATGAATTATGTTCCACCTGGATCCTCCCCATTGTCAATGTTTACCTGAGACACTGTTGGGGGGGGGGGATCTGGAGTGGAGGGTGTCAAGTCCAGGGGGTGCTCTTCTTGCCCCTTTACAGCGAGGGGAGGAGCCATGGTGCCTGAGGCACCCAGGATGATCTAGAAGCCAGTTATGCAGGCCACATCCAAGGTGGTACAGAAACAGACGGAGGGAGAGGGGGAGACAGGAGAGGCAAAGTGCTGCCAGAAAGCAGAGAAGGGGTTCCCGGTTCCAGAGCTCATCAACCCCTGCAGAGGAGCAGACGCCATGTTTTCCTGCCAACAAGAGGTAATACGAAGTCCATGCCAGGCCAGAGAAGACACAGAATTTCCCCAAGAAACAAAGAGAGTTTCAGCAGCTCCTTGGGAATATTCCTTTAAATCCCCATTCTGAGGTAGACTAAACCACAGTTGGCTTCAATGATAACCATTAACCCACGAAATGAGTGAGGGAGAAGACCCCACATCTATTAGGAGGAGGAACAGTGAGAGAGTCAGAGTCCCCTTTGCTAGGGAGGGCTTGTGTTTCCTCCAGGAACCTGGGTTTATTTGGAGGCCTATTTAGATAATTACCACCCAATATGTTGTGGTGTGGGGGAGGGAAGGAGGTTATTGGTCAGAATGTTCAAGCAAACATTCTGAAAGAGGGCTGTAGGTTGAAGTCCTGGTGTAGAGCAATGAAGGTTAGGTATGAGCCATGAAGATATTCTAGATCCATTTGCCCTATTCCCTGCAGAGGAGATCCAATAGATACCACTGAGGCCATGCAGTGTTACAGGAGCTCAGTCTTTTCCTCAGTTTTGCAACCCAAATTGTTTCCAGGGGGTTAAAAGGCACCCCAAGGGAGAGTCCTTGGGGACTGAAGAAAAGAGAAGGTCCATTACCTAGAAAATCCCCCCGCCCACCCCACCCTGGACTCCCAGGTGGTGTTCCAGGATATGTCAGAGGTTCACGGTGTCAAAGTGACCAGAGGCACTTGCCGAACAAAATCGCTATAACCATTGCTGCCAATAAAGGCCCCTGAAGGAGGGACACTAGGGTCCCCCTGCTTCCCCATTGCATCCTAGGATACAGATGGGTGCCCTGAAAGTCATGCCATAGAAGGTCATGCCTTATTTTACCTTGCCTTGAAGAACCTCCCATTTTTAACCCACGGAGAACACTAGAAAAGTTTTACAAGGGGAAATTACCCAATTTTGTAGCTTAAGTAGTTAGTAGAGGACATTGACGGAAAACAGTAAAGAGAAATCCATCATGATCTAAGTAACATTCCAACACATGTAGTCTTTACAGCCAACTTCCCTAGGAAATGGTCCCCAGTTGGGATTTAGTTCAGTTGAGTCCTGGTTTCGGCCAGCTCCCAGTGAAGGTCCTGTGGCCAGAAATGGCTGGACCAGGGATGTGAAGGGGATCATATTAGATCAAACAGGAGGAAACCTCACCTGGGAGTCTTAGGATTAGCAGCCATCCCATGCTCAAGACAGACAACTTTGTATAAGGACAGCAGTAAAGAGACAGCATCAAGCTTCTGGGTCTTATTACCATCCCATCCAGGGTACTAACTTCCAGCCAAAAGGCAGGCTTTCCCTCCCCACAGAGTAGGAAAGCACCCTGAGCAATCAGCATGAAAGTGTTCCAATAAGACCATACTCCTCAAAGGCCCCTGGAACGAAAGTAAAGGAAGAGGAGAGAAAGCACTCACCAAGTTTGTGTGGAAGCTCAGAGTCCAGATGAAAAGACCCAGAAGTTCCACATTCAGGTGCCAAATGATGTGGTTTTGGAATATAGGTGAGGTTTGGTGGGGTGGGGTCCGGAGCTGATGACCAAGAAAGAATTCTTGAGACATATTTGGTGCACAAGGGTGGTTTTATTAAAGCCTGGGCAGAAAAAGCTGCTGCCTGGAGCTCTTTTTTATCCTTTTTTATAGTTGCATAGTATGTGATGTGACTTAAAAAAAAAAAAATCAGTATTCTACTGACAGGAATCTAGGTTGTTTCAAATCTTATACCATTACAAAATAGCCTTGTACAAATATCTAATATTCTCTTCTCAGTGTAGGAATTAATGACTTAAGCCAGGAATGATTAAAACTGTCTGTTCTGGATGGTTGCCTGAACTGTCCAAAGTTATGCTCTTCTTGGGCCCCGATGTCCTATATAAGGCTCCTTTACTCCTTCACCGCTTATGAATTATCCGAAGACAAGTACAATGTCGCATCATTTTTAAAGCTTTCATTGAGTTCCGTGAAAACAAAACTTCGTGAAAGGTTTGTGCATTATTTATCCTTTGGAGGCACAAACATTCCCTGTTATTGGAAACAATGCGTTAAACTCTTACTCTGGTGGAAGGGGAAAACGTCTCTTGACATCCACGCAGAAATGGAGGGAACACCTCTGCTTCTCCTCCTCCATAAATCCCACCCCATCCCAAAGCCCTCCCCACGAAACCCTCCATGAAATGCCACTAGCCAACTTTCCCCCTTACTGCAGCGCTTCTGAAACGTTACTGCAGCCGCCTGTCGCACCAACAGTCACGGAAACGCACACACTTGGGGCTTTCGCAACTGCTGTTCCCTCCGCCGGGCCTGCTCCGACCCCTGATCTACAACTGGTTTCCTTCCGGTGCTTCCTCAAGGAGTCTATTCAAATGCCGCCTCTTCAAAGACCGCCGCCCTCTCCTGCCTCTCAACTTCCATCTCACTCGCGCAGCTTCCGTTCCTGTCGCCACGACCTGCTTCATGCGGGCGTCCGTGTCCCGCTCCCTGCCTGTCTTACGTGCTGCTGTGTGGACCTGCTGGGCCTCGCCGGCGCCGGACCGTCGTTCGGAACACGGGTGACTACCAGCGGACGGCTCTACCCCGCTAACGGGCACAGTCCGGGACACAGACTAAGAGCGTCCGAACACGTGCAGTCATAAATGCGAGGCGCCGCTAATCTCAACTTCTGCTGCCTCGGCCCAGATGAGAAAAATACAAACAGATCCGACTCGGAGCCGTCGATCCTGCCTGGGGTATTCCGGCTCCCTCGTTCAGTCCCTACCGCGCGCCCACAAGGTGACTCACAACAGCTGACCCGGGCGAGTAACTTCATGCCGAGAGTTACCGCGTCCGAGGGCAGCGGCAGTCGCGGCAGAGATCTGTCGGCCGGACTAACACGCACGTCCGGAGGGAAGCGGCGAAGGTCCTCGCGCTCTGGGAAACGATCCGCAAGCCGCGCCGACTCAGACTCAGCTGGGAGAAGAACGCTCGCACAGTAACTTCACGCACTTCCGGTCTCCTGCCGGCGCCCAGCGCGGAGCTCATGACGCAAACCGCATGCGACCAGGCGCCGCCGTGGCGTCCTGCCCTTCTAGCGACCTTCAGGGTCCGCGCGGACGCGGGCGAGCAGGAGCCTCTGCGTGCGCGCTGATTGGTCGCAAGCGCAGGCCCAGCCCACCCCCGTTTTCCGTTCTGCGGCGCCGCCGAAGCCGCTGGGGTCTCCGCCGAGTCTCGGACGTCTTGAAGCAGCGCCGCTCCGCCAG
This sequence comes from Lontra canadensis, assembly GCF_010015895.1. Classification (NCBI taxonomy): domain Eukaryota; kingdom Metazoa; phylum Chordata; class Mammalia; order Carnivora; family Mustelidae; genus Lontra; species Lontra canadensis. The sequence goes on along the minus strand of NW_022631039.1, from coordinate 405,186 downwards.
GAACCATGCCGCGTGGAAGCCGGAGCCGCACCTCCCGCATGGCCCCTCCGGCCAGGTGAGGCCGCCGTTGGGGGGTTGAGGCCCTGCCGGCGCTTGACGCAGAGGGAGGCCGCGCTAGGCCTCGCCGCGGCCGGGGGCGCCCGGAGGCCGGCGTGGAGCGGGTCAGCCTCCGCCGCCGCTCGTTGGTTGTCACGGGCTTTGGCTGGGTTTTGCGGTGGGGGCCCTTTCCGGTTCCGAGCGCTCGTGACTCCGTGAGCTGCCCTAGACCCCGTTTAGTTAAGGTTCTGAAACGTTACTGCAGCCGCCTGTCGCTTGGAACTCACGACCCCCACTCCGGCCTGGCCCGCCGCGCGCTCCCGGAGCGCATTTTAACTTAGAGCGGCCGTGCCCTAGAGGTGGCGTCTTCAAGTGTGAGCCGAAACGTCAAGAGGAGCCCCCCCCCCCCCCCCAAAAAAAAGGAAGGGGGGGGGAGTGTGCTGGAAAGGCCGTAGGATGGGGAAATGACCCGCATTTCAGTAAACGGGCTGATCTGAGCACCAGCAGTGGGTTCCAGGGGCTCGGACTAGTCGGGAACGCAGTTACTAAAGCCTTACGTGTAGGGGACGTTTTCTAGTTCTTTTCTCTTCTTTTTTTTAACACTTATTTGTCAGAGCACAAGCAGAGGCCGCGGTAGAGGGAGAGGGGACCCCCCCCCAGCGATGTGGGCCTCCATCCCACGACCTGGAATCATGACCCGAGGGGAAGGTGGACGCCTAACCAGCTGAGCCTCCCGCCCCCCCGCCCCCCTCCGTTTTCTAGGTCTTAAGATATTTTGAAAGTACACTGCTACTCGCACTTTAACCTCAACACCAGTAACCTTAGGGAGAGATGTTATTCATCTTTTCCAGAAATAAGGAAATTGACGGCTCGGAACAAGTGACTTGTTCACGGTCTATCAGTGCGTAGGAAAGCCAGGTCTGACCCGAGTTTTCCAATGACCAGTAAAGGACGTTTTAGCACACTGGTTTTCTGGAGTAGGGTGGATTGTGGTGAAACAGTACGCTAGGAGTATAGGGAAGTGGTTCACTTAACGGAAAGAAGCTTCTCTCCAAAGAACCAAAAACCACATTTTTGTAAAGTGATGCCAGATGCACCCTGATGGAACCGAAGTATAAACTTCTGAGTTTATAAAAACGGCCAGAGGAAACATAGATGAAAATTTTTATTTTATTTTATTTTTTAAAGATTTTATATATTTGTTTGTCAGAGAGAGAGCACAAGCAGGCGGAGAGGCAAGCAGAGGCAGAGAGAAGCAGGCTCCCCACTGAGCAAGGAGCCCGATGCAGGACTTGATCCCAGGACCCTGGGATCATGACCTGGGTCGAAGGCAGCCGCTTAACCAACTGAGCCACCCAGACGTCCCTCTTATTTTATTTTTAAAGACTTGGGGTTCCTGGGTGGCTCAGTGGGTTAAGCCTCTGCCTTTGCTCAGGTCATGATCTCAGGGTCCTGGGATCGAGCCCCGCATCAGGCTCTCTGCTCAGCAGGGAGTCTGCTTCCCTTCCTCTCTCTCTGCCTGCTTCTCTGCCTACTTGTGATCTCTGTCAAATAAATAAATAAAATCTTTATTTTTTAAAGACTGTATTTGACAGAGCACAAGCAGGGGGAGTGGCAGGGACAGGGAGATGCAGGTTCCCCAATGAGCCAAGAACCCCATGCGAGGCTCAATCTGAGGACCCTGGGGTAATGACTTGAGCCACCACCATAGGTGAAGATTTTTAAAGCAGTGCTGGACATGTTAGTGAGAGCCTGTTGATGACCAGAAGCCTTAGTAATAACAGAAGCAGTCAGGTAACATGTATTTCGTATGTTTTATTATTATAACACTGTATTCTTACAATAGAGTAAACTAAAGGAAAATGTTACTAAGAAATCATGAGAAAATAAATACGGTAGCGTACCTATCCCCTATTTATCGAAAAAAGCCACATGAAAGTGGACCCCTGCAATTCAGACCTGTGTTAAATGGTCAACACTACCGTTCCTTTAAGTCCAAACCTGGTAGCAGGTGGGCATTTCATACTTTCTGTTCTGTTCTTTCTTAGCCGGGCCCCACAGATGAGAGCTGCACCGAGACCAGCGCCCGCAGCTCAGCCGCCAGCAGCGGCTCCCCCATCTGCTGTTGGCTCACCTGCGGCTGCACCCCGGCAGCCTGGTCTCATGGCCCAGATGGCAACCACTGCAGCTGGCGTGGCTGTGGGCTCTGCTGTTGGGCACACAATAGGTCATGCCATCACTGGGGGCTTCGGTGGAGGAAGTAGTGCTGAGCCTTCAAGGCCTGACATCACTTACCAGGTAAGGTTTTGGGCAGTGTTTTCTTTCCGTGGGGCGTTTTGAGAAAACCTAGTTATTTTTAAGTTCCTTATGTATAGGAACTGTCTAATTTTAGAATCCACAGTGCTTTTAACAGAAAATGGTTTATCAAGAGCCAAGCTTGGCAGTTGTTAGTGGCTTAGATGAGCATCATCAAGTACTGTACAAATTGTATTTGTTTTTAAGGAGTAGAAGAGCAGTTCAACTTGATTTCACTGTAAACAGCCATTTCCCCCTTATTTTAAATTTAGTTTCAATCTTAGTTAAGTGTTTAAAAATCTCTTTAGTAGCTCTAAACCTCTTCTCTGTACTCTGATCTCTTCTCTGACATTTGCCACTGCCCTTTTTTCTGAAGTATGTGAATTTACTTATCTGATGAGCATGAGTGTTTGGTGTGTAGCCTGTTGTATTTTTGGTGTATTTGATACTCTCATCCGTCAATTTTTCTGTGATAGTCCCACTTTCTCCTCCATGAAACTTCACTGAACCCCACTGGTATTTTGCATCATTGTTCTTGAATCTTCCTTCTTATAACTGGAATTTTGTTAAAGTCCATTTGCTTTTGCCTTTAAATTTTTTCACTTTCCATGTTATTAGATGGAAATTAATTTGCATCTAGTTCTAGTTATGTTTCCCCAGTTGACCTCAAAGACATTGGATACTGTCTTTGTTCAGGCGTAAATCTAATTTGCTTTCTAAATGGTCCTGAATGTTGTGCCTTTGCAGGAGCCTCAGGGAGCCCAGCCAGCGTACCAGCAGCCACAGCAGCAGTTTGGCCCATGCCACTATGAGATGAAACAGTTTCTGGAGTGTGCCCAGAACCAGGGTGACCTTAAGCTTTGTGAAGGTTTCAGCGAGGTGCTGAAACAGTGCAGATTTGCAAATGGTAGGTGATGCATCAATCCCTGATCAAACCTGCATCTGCTCAATTCATAGCATGATACCCCTGGGCCCTGTAGAACTTTGGGATTCTGTCATAAATTAAACTGACAAGTTGGAGATTTTGTTTACATTCTAAAAATAATCTAGTTCTTCTAACAAAGAGCTGGTCCAGAGGTTTCTAGTCATTATCTTAAGCTTTTGCCAGTTACATTGTGATTCTGATTCTTCTTAAGTGGGTGTAGATTAGTGTGTCAAGTCTTGTTCTGGTTACAGGATGTGGGTGATCTAGCCATAAAGCTGTGAATAAAAAATTACATTCCATTTTCACCCATGTTCAGGATTAGATATAAAGACTGATAAGTTATTGGCATTCTTCACACCTTATTTGAGAAAAGAGTTTATTCCATCCCTCAGTGGAACTCTGAAGTTTGGGCTATCTGGAGTGGTGGCAGTGAACTTGTTTATATAATTTCCTCCTTTTGACCTAAGAATTCACCATCTGTTAAAATGCTCATTTTCATTTTCCTACCTTCATTTAGGCAAGAATCTGATAAACCTGGGCTTTCATCCCTCTTTTTATCATTTGGAAGGCTTCTGCTTTGCTAAGAATATACAACTGTTACTCTATTAACTCACCTTTTCTGTTTGCAGGATTAGCCTAATCAAGAAGTTCAAATTGAAGACACGGAAAATCATCTCTCATGACCAAGTTAATTTAGCATAAAAATATAATTAATAGTGAATATATAAAGTATAAAACCACAAGTTAAGCCTCTCCATCATTAATTACAGCTTTCTTCAGAATTGGAATGAAAAAGCATGTTCTTACTGAATAGAAGTTCATTGAGATGGTTTGAGTTTGGGGCTGGGAGGATGTTTGTGTGCCTCCTTAAATCACCTTTTGTGATGTTCTCATTTGTGAACTAATTAGAATAAAGTGATTTTCTCTCAAAATGTGGTGTCTTTGAAGTGTGAGATTATAAATTAGATATGGTGTATCCACGCTGCACATAGGCATTTTGCAAAAGAACCCAAGTATCTCAACATGTCTTTAAGCATATCTGTTTTATAGTCTTAGTATTAAATTAGCATCCATCTGGATGATCTGACCGAGCTCCCTGAGGAGCTTTTGTAGGAAAGTAGTTCCGTAAGAAGTCACTCACTAGCCAACAGTGCTCATTAAAAAAGTTCCAGATGGAAGGCTAGGGTTTGGTACTGAGCAGTAGCAGGAAACGATTTTAAAGTGAGCGATAAAGGAAATGTGGGCCGCGACCTATTGCAGGAGTGGGTTCCTGTGGCCCGGTCAGGACTTCTGTCACCTCCCCTACTATATCCAGTGAATTGGTCAGAGATGAGAACCAGTCTCAGTACAGGCATTTGCCCTGCAAATGTTTTTCCTCTGTGTAAGGCCTTGTGGCTTCCCTTTGCTGAAAGACTCAAGCTAGCTGCAGCTGCCCACTCCATGTTGTCTTGAGATGGGCTCAATTTGGGGTGCATCATTTTTAGAAAAGGAACCCAGCACCATTCCTCACAACTCAAAATATCATTCACTTCTGGGAGTTCTCTCTAGCCTACGTTGTGCTCTGCACTTCTGCTTTCAAATGCACCTTTCTGAGGCTACTAGATTTCTTCTCCAATCCAAGTTGCAGAGACCCATGTTACTGTGGGGTGAGGAAGGCGCTGTTAAGTGAGTAGATCTTCCAGTTGCTGCCTCCTGTTCTCAACTGTGTTCTTAGAGTGTCCCACTCTTAAAAAAATTTTTTTTAAAGATTTTATTGGACAGCACAAGCAGGGGAGTGGCAGGCAGAGGGAGTGGTAGAAGCAGGCTTCCTGCTGAGCAGAGAGCCCAGTGCAGGGCTCCATACCAGGACCCTGGGATCATGACCTGACCCAAAGGCAGATGCTTAACTGACTGAGCCACCCAGGTGCCCCTAGAGTGTCCCAGTCTCACTGAGTTCCTGAAAGGGGCCAAGAATCACCACTGACAATTCACTCCTGGTAAATCCCCCAGCACCCATTTCTGTGAAACCTCAGGACTTCTAAATTCATAGTGTTATTCCCCCCTTATGTCCAAGGTGTAATGGTGTATGGTGGGTACCCTAATAGTATTTTTTTTAATTCTTTTTTTTTTTTTAGATTTTATTTATTTGACAGACATCACAAGTAGGCAGAGAGGCAGGCAGAGAGAGGAAGAAGCAGGCTCCCCGCTGAGCAGAGAGCCTGATGCAGGGCTGGATCCCAGGACTCTCAGATCATGACCTGAGCGGAAGGCAGAGGCTTTAACCCACTGAGCCACCCAGGTGCCCCACCCTAATAGTATATTGTTGAATCAATGAATCAAGGCAAAATGGGGCAGCTGGCTGGCTCAATGGGTAGATCACGTCACTTTCAATCTTCGGGTCATGAGTTCAAGCCCCACATTGACCGTAGAGTTTATGTTAAAAAAAAAAAAAAAAAGTAAACAGCTGTCAAGAAGAATGAAATCTTGCCATCTGCAATGACGTGGATGGAACTAGAAGGTATTATGCCAAACAAAATAAGTCAGACAAATACCATATGATTTCATTCACATGTGGGATTTAAGAAAACAAACACGGGAAGGTAAGGAATAATAAAAGATGAAAATGAGACAAACCGTAAGAGACCCTTAACTATGAGGAACAAATAGAGGGTTGCTAGAGAGGAGGTGGATGGGGGGATGGGGTAACTGGGTGATGGGCATTAAAGAGGGCACTTGGAGTAATGAGCACTGGGCATTGTATGCAACTGATGAATCACTGAATTCTACCCCTGAAATTAATACATGATAATTTAAGTAAAATTAAAAAATTAAAAGGAAAATGAACCGCTGACATCAATAAACGCAAGAGTCTGGCGGGCCTGGCCTCTCTCTGGTAGAAGCCATGGCTACAAAGAGACAGGAATAATCCACTAGATACATTGGCCTTTTGTCCTGAGGTTAGAAGGGATTTTGTTAAACACTGAAAGTATAAAGCAGAAATCAAGTCTGTAGTTTAGCATCCGGAAACAGAAGGGATCAGGGAGCTTAGTGACAGTAAGTGAAGTGTTTTCATCTTGAGCCAGATGCTGCGTCTCAGCAAGCAGAAGCCTTTATGCACAGACCCCAAGTCACTTCTGCTCCTGCATCTCTAGCAGTCCAGCAAGTATCTCCCCCAGGGGAAGAAACAGATGGTCAACATGAATAACGGAAAGAGCACTTGGGGCCACAGCTGAGATCAGTCTAGAATCTCTTACCTATTTAGTGGCCTTGGGCAAGTCACATTCTCTTTACCATGGGCTTAACATCAGATTTGGGGTGCAAGTGCTTTGTGAAATGCTAACCAGGCGTGCTTGTGGGCTCAGCCTCTGTGTGGAGCACTGCATTACCCCTCTCTTCATTTGTTCCATTAGAATTAGGGATTTGGGAAAAGGTAGTTTTAGGGACATCTGGGCGGCTCAGTCAGTTAAGCGTCTGCCTTCAGCTCAGGTCATGATCCCAGGGTCCTGGATCGAGTCCCACATCGGGCTCCTTGCTCAGCAGGGAACCTGCTTCTCTTTCTGCCTGCTGCTCCCCCTGCTTGTGCTTTCTCTGTGATAAATGAAATCTTTAAAAAAAAAAAAAAAAAGAGTAGCTTTAGAACAAGAGAGCAATAAGTAAGTGTCTACTGTGTGCCAGCACCTTCCATACATTTTTTCCAATTCTGTCAACCTCTTAATCATTCTGATGACGACCCTCACCCAAAGAGCCCAATGGCACACACTGTCAGAGCCCATATGCTTTTCCTGGCACCCAGAGCTCCACCCAATAGCCCACAGGCTGAAAACCAAATGGGTTAAGGATGAAATCATGGAGGTAGATCAGAGATCGATTCCTAAGGGGGATGTTCCCTAACCTTTAAGGTCTGCATTTTGCAGGTCAGCCACACTAACCATTCCTCCGTGGGCCCCAATGTCTGGGTCCCCGTGGCAGCCAGGGCTGCTCTATGGGTCTGCCAGTGCTTGGGTTTCTCCAGAGCCCTGCTCTCAACATACACAGAAATGGCTCCCAAAGAAGTGACTGCATTCCCACCAAGGCTGGCTTTGTCTACTCAAGGCCCAGAGGCCGAGGGAGCTCCAAAGGGGAGACAGGTCACCTCTGCTATCCTGACTGCTCCCAGGCCGCCCGAGCTTCCCTCACCCTCCAGCAGAGGTCACCTCCTGGGAAGACTCGGCCCCTGCTGGGCCTTGGCCTGCATCCCAGGTTTGCAGTTGTGATTTATTTCTGGTACGTCAGCCTTCCGTCACCAAGTAGCAAAGCCCGAAAGCCAAAGGAGGAGCAGCAAGATATCTTACTGTGGCCACGAGCGTCTGCGGGGGAGCCGCTTCAGCGCTCAACTGTCCCCAATCCCCAAGGGGCTCTGAGAACTTCAGGATTACTGTCATATTCACTCCAGGGTCTGCGAGGACCTAACAGTGAGTAGCTGGGCGGGTGATGGACAAAAGCCAGGCGACAGGCAGAGAGAGGGAGAGGCTCTGCGGCAGAGAAGACAGAAACCCCAAGAGCTGTTAGGCCCACTTTTCTCTTCTGAGGGCAGATGGATGCAGAGTGACACCACTGACTCTTGAAGCCCCCCTCAGGGTATTTGCCTACAGAGAGCACGTTCCCTGTATTTTCAGACTCTCTGAGCTTGGGGGAGGGATGTTTTGTTCCAAAAAGAATCAGGTAACCTACTCCCATCTGGGGACCCTTCCCAAAGGAGTCTTGGGAAAGGTGTGGGGGGTATGGATGGAGGCCCAAAGATGGCCCCAAGTTAGGCCTAGAGCAAGGGGCTGGCCCTCCTGTCCCACCCCAGGAGAGGTGAGTGCAGCCAGAAGTCTGTGAAGCTCGTCATGCCAGGGAATGGAGACCCCAGCCTGGATGGCTTCCGGGGCTTGCAGTGGGGGTGGTCCAGATAAATACACCCTTTGCCTGTGGAGGGCTGGGGAAAGGGAAAGACGGTGTGCTACCCAGTCATGGCAGGTGGGGGGCGCAGATGCCCATCTTGGGAGCTTAAAAGGACTTGCAAGGAAATAGGCTTGTTTTTACAGGAACAGATATTTCTGTGCTCAGCTGGGGTTGCTGACTGGGGAGCCTGTAGCAGCCTGGGAGCCTGTAGCAGCCCGGGAGCCTGCTCTTGGCAAAGGAGACCGTTGTTATTCTAATTCTTCCTCTGGTAACCAGGCACCCAGCAGTGGGGACACCAGCCTTCCTGGAACAGCTACCCCCACTTGGCTGGTCAGAAAATTGGCCCCTTGGATAGACCAGGCCTTCTTGAGCCCAGAAAGGGCAGTAGAAGTGAGACTAGAGGCCGGCTTGGCACTACTGAATGTGAACTTGTGCCCATTTTCTGTCCGTCCCTCCCCGTCGGTAGATGATTCTCTCTGTCCCTCAAATACTATATCGAAGGTAGGAGGTACTAGGTGGCCTCGTGGGTAGGTGGCCTCCATATTCCTGCGGCAAAGCCAGCTAGCTCAGCAGCAATGTGTCCGGCCGGCATATCCTGGCTTGGTAGTGCTCCGAAAGGCAGTACCTGCCACAGGGCTCACTGGCCAATATTTCGGTAGGACATGGGGCATTCTGAGGACAGGTCCATTCTGCCATCAGGACCGAGCCAAAGGGATACCTCCAACCATGAACTCACATTCAGGGAGCAGCACTGGGCACAGGTGGGGAGGAATGGCTAGGACATCCCAGATAAGATCAGTCGAATGGAGGAGGTGACACCACCCACTGATGAGTGATACCAGAGCTTGGGACCATTAAGCTCTGCATCCCTCTGAGCACCAGGCAGAGGGCTTCTCGAGGAGTATGGAAGAAAGAAGAGGAAGAGAGAGAGAGAGACATGGAGCGAGGGACAGCAGAATGCAGGCAGGCAGGCAGGAAGGGAGGGTGGAAGGAGGGGAGGACAGGAGGGAGGAGGGAAAGTCCTGGATAAGGGCAGAATGAGTAAGGAACAGTGGGAAGCACAGGAAGTGTGTCTTGGAAGGAGGGGAGTTTCCAGGGGAGGACAGTTATGACTGTAGGTGGCAGGGAGTGGCTATAGGACTGCCATATTAAGAAGGGAAATCATGAAGCTTCTCATCTCTCAGAAGTGCAGAGAACAAGCAGAGGGAAAGCAGGACCACCCTCATCTCCTCAAAGAGAGGAGACAGCCCTTTAATTTGTCCCCTGCAAGGTTTCTCTGGAGTTCTTTCTAGATTCAAGGGTGTGACGGCCTCATGAGAGCTGACCTTGAGGGCTGACAGCCCAACCTCCTGCCTCTGGCCCAACCTACTGCCTCTGGCCCAACCTCCTGCCTCCAGCCTGGGCTTAGGCCTGGCCGACCACCTGCTGTCGGAACAGCAGCTTACAGCCAGAATATTCCCGGAGCCACGTGCTTGCCTGGGGTTCACAGAAATTTACAGCCAGTGGGAAGGTGCAGGTGTTTTGAGCATTCACAATAGGCCTGCTCTGTGCCAGGTGATACAGATGATCGAGAAAGGGCCCAGCCCTCGAAGGGCACACCACCTAGATCAAGAGGGCTAACAGCTGCTTCTTTTCCTTTTTTTTTTTTTTAATTTTTAATTTAAATTCAATTTCATTAACACCTGGTGTAATATTAGTTTCAGGGGTAGAATTCAGTTGACAGCGTCTTTCTGTTTCTCCCTCAGAGCCCCTGAGAATCACCCCCGAGTTGCTGAGCATGACCCGGGACGAGGCACTGCCAGACTCGTACTCAGCACAGGGCTTCTATGAGAACTATGAGCCCAAGGAGATCCTGGGCAGGTAAGGCCCAGACCTTCCCCAGGAAGTGCTGTCTTAGGCTCCAGCCGGTTCCATGGGCCCTGAGCACCAACCCTTTTCCATCCCCAAAGCATTATCCCCTTGAAGAAACCCTTAGTTTGGGTCCTGCCCTCCTGAACCAGGACAGATGAGAAGGGTATAGAAACATCCAGGTAAGAGACCTTTCCCAGCAGAGCTCTCCCGGTGCTGTCGACAAGCACATCCAAACCCAGTTTTGTGCCAGTGTCAGAGATCAGGGGTCAGAGGGAAGATTATGGCCTTCGGTGCTGGGAAAAAGCACTGAACTAGGAGTCAAGGGTCCTAAGACCAGGCTTATTACTCAGCAGCTCCAGACAAATCACTCTCCAACTATCTTCTTCATCCCACCCTCCCACCAAGCTCACAGGGAGTTGGTGGGCAAGAAAGGACATTTCTGTGGTGGCTTAGACCTGGGATTCTCCCTGGGGTGAGTGGGCCCTGGAACCACCTGTCCTCTGCACTCCCAGAGGAGTGAGCAGTGTCGTCAGGCGCTGCATTCACAAGCCCACGTGCCAGGAGTATGCTGTGAAGATCATTGACATCACTGGTGGAGGCAGCTTCAGCCCTAAGGAGGTGCAGGAGCTGCGGGAGGCCACGCTGAAGGAGGTGGACATCCTGCACAAGGTCTCAGGGCTCCCCAACATCGGTGAGTGATGGCCCTAGGCCCCGGCAGGGTGCTCCACCATGATTCTGCTCTACTAACTCAAGTCTGGGAGCGCGGCCCCACTGGGCAGCCAGCCAAAACCACCAGCGCGTCTCCTGCCCCCGAAACCCCGCCAGCCCGGTGCCCTGAGGCGTGAGGCTCCCACCTCCATGCTCTCCGCCGCAGAGACTCTGTTCTAAGCCTCCTCTTCCAGCCAGATGGAAGGGGTTGCAAGCAGGGCTGGGGCTAGTTGCAGGTTGGGAATGGGAACGTGAAGTCCCTGGGCGGGTCCCTCCCTTAGTGGTCCTCCTTTGAACAGCATTCTGATGCCCCTTCCAGCTTCTGAGGTCGTCGGTCCAAGCAGCTTTAACCCTGTTGCTCCTCTACCCCTGCTGCCTCTCTGCCCAGGCTCCTCTGCTACCTGACACGAGTTAGTCATTTCCATTTCAGTACAGCTGAAGGACACTTATGAGACCAACACTTTCTTCTTCTTGGTGTTTGATCTGTAAGTACCCAGCCCCGGAGCCAGCCACACCCTGGGGCCTGTCGGAGAACCTCCTGTTGTGGTCCCCTATCCAGTGCTTCCTGGAGCTCAACAAGCAGCTCCCTACACTGTGGAGGCCAAATACGGTCTCCAGTGCGTTAGGGAGATCAGCCCCGGGGGTCAGGCTGCCAGGTCTCGAGTCCTGTGTCCACCACGTAGAAGCCAATGATTTCTTTCAGTGTCTGTTTTCTCACGGGTATTACAGAAGTAATAATAGCACGGCAAATGGCAGGATGTAAATGCTATGAATTATTAACTACAACGGTCCTTCTACAAGCGGTCCTTCAACCCTCATTTTAGACACGGAGGCTACAGCAATGAGCAAGACATATAAGGTTCCTGACTTCGTGGAACAATTTTCAGAGAGTGAAGAGAAAGCAATAAAGTCAGCCACAACACACGCACAGTTACGTACATGTACAGACACATGAGCCAAAACAGGGCTTAGAGAGAGGTGGGGTTTCTTTAGATGGAACCACCGGCCAGGGAACGCTCTCCAGAAGGTGACCTAAGTAGAGACCCAGACGAAGTGAGGGAGGGATCGGAGCCAAGACCCGGAGAAGGCTCCGCAGAAGGGAAGAAGGAAGAACCAAAGCAAGGGCCCTGCTGGGTGGGCTTTGCATGTTCCGGGAAGCCAGAGTGGGGGCGGGGAGCAAGCCTGTGGTGTTGGCAGAATGCGAGGTCGGTCTGGACCGAACACCAGATTTTGCAGGCATGTTAGCCAGAGTCAGGATTTTGGAGGGATGAGAGTAGGAAGGTGATGGGATCTGATTTACTTTTGAAAAGCATCCATCTGACTGTAAGGAGGCAAGAGTGGGAAGGAGGAGACTCTCAGTATTGGTGTAAGAGGCCCCGGAAAGCAGGTGGTAAAGGTTATATTTGGGGTGTGGCTCAAAGAACATCAGCGTTGTCATCATCAGTGTCACTATTTCCCTGCTTCTGCACCACTAGGGCTCACAAGATGAGCTCCTTGTCAGTGTTAGCTCTGAGAGCCTCTGTTTTCTCAAGAAAGGAAAAATGACACCAACCACTCTGCCTATCTCCCAGGCTCTCAGCATTAGATTCCAACAATACAAAGTGCTCTGTGAACAATGCATTCAGACCTACTATCATTATTAGAAAAGTGTCCCAGGGAAGGGAGGTCTCCAGCTCCCTGTGCCCCCACTCCCGAGTCCTCACTGAAGAATGTGAATCTCCCTGCGTGCATCGTTGCTGTGGGGGCGTCTTATTTCTCCACACATAACGGCTAATTTAGGGACTGGGTTTACCTGAGGAAATTACTCAAGTAGATTTTGTCTTGTTAGAATGTTTCATACTGTAGCCATACTGTAGTACGAGCGGGGTTATTGTGCTCGGAGACACAGTGTAACTTGGCTGGTGTGTACGGTTCAACTGCCACCTCCAGGAAGCCACAGCCCGTTGCACCCTGCACAGTACCCAGTTTTACTGGTAAATCTTTCTGCAGCTGCTAACAGTGAATTCTCCTAGTGTCTTTAAAATGGAATTAGAATGATAAAAACTGGATTCACACATTGCCTTTTAGGAACACAGTACAGGTATAGTGCAAGTAAGGTTCACCTCTGTAAATTCTAGGTTATCTCCTCAAAGAGGCCCCCTTCCACCTCCACCAGCTAAGCTCAAGGGTTTTCTTGCCTCTGTGCCATGGGCCAAAATCCCTTGTGCCTTAGGAATCAAACCGATTTCCCTGGAGGGGTGACTGGGAGGGGGCAGACGCATCTTTCCTATTTAACCAGGGGAGACTTTCCCAGGACCCCCAAGACTTAACCGGCACAGCTGTCCCAACTCTGCTTAGTAACATGGTCCTTTAGAGCCCTTGAGGGCAGCTCAAATATCCCTAACCTTTGAAGAAGTCGCTCGGGGAAGCTATTTTTAATGCCGTCCTGAGTTGCCCTCCAGAGTGTAACTAGATTGTTCTAGCAGCGACCTCTTTCCACGTCATCCCAAGAAGTGAGAAGACTGAACCATAATTCTTAATCCTAAAATAAGCAGACTTTGCTCCCTCAGCACTTGCACTATGGCTTCTACCATTCGTTCCTGGGAAAGATCAGGATACTCCTGCCCTGCTCTGGATCTGGGGCCTTGGACCAGTGGCTCGGGGTCCCTCTTTCACCTCCCAGCCCTGATATTTTTTTAAAAGATTTTATTTATTTATTTGACAGAGATCACAAGTAGGCAGAGAGAACGAGAGAGAGAGAGAGAGAGAGAGAGAGAGCAGGAAGCAGGCCCCCTGCCGAGCAGAGAGCCCGATGTGGGGCTTGATCCTAGAACCCCGAGATCACGGCCTGAGCCAAAGGCAGAGGCTTAACCCACTGAGCCACCCAGGCAACCCCCCAGCCCTGATTTTGACACTGACAGATCCCAGTCTGGGCTGTGACTTCCACAGATCGGGGGACCCCGACACTGCTGCCATCCCACCCCTTCAGCCTCCCCTGCTCTCTTAATCTTCCTAGACAACATCTCTACTCAACGTCCTCAGCTTTTCCCTGCAGCCCTTGGTCCTTTATTGTGGCCCACCTTGTCTCTGGAGATATGAGGGTAGGAAATAGGTCCCTGGGAGCAGGATAAGGAGGGGTGGACTTGGAACCAATCCAGCTACAAACACTCTGTCCCCACAGGATGAAGAGAGGGGAGCTCTTTGATTACCTCACTGAGAAGGTCACTCTGAGTGAGAAGGAAACTAGGTAAGGATCCACCTGCCCCCATGACCACTCTCTGTCCCAGAGCACAAGTGGTCCCACCACCAAGGTCTTGGAGGGGGCACAGCATGCGTTTGTCTGGGCTGGGGGTGTGCTGCAGGCTTTTGTAGCCTCCCGCCAGCCTGTCTGGAGTCCTCCCTCACTGGCAGTCTGGCAGGTACATGGGCTTTCGTCTCCCTCCTGGGAGACCTGGCCCTGCAGAGGAGGAGCGAAGAGTAACATGTGCCTGTCCCACCCCAGGAAGATCATGAGAGCCCTGCTGGAGGTTATCCGCAACTTGCACAAACTCAACATTGTGCATCGGGATCTGAAGCCTGAGAACATCCTTTTGGATGACGACATGAACATCAAGCTCACAGACTTTGGTTTTTCCTGCCAGCTGGAGCCAGGAGAGAAGCTTCGAGGTCTGGTAACATGGCCTTGACCCATGTCAGAGGCTCAGGCTCTCTCATCCACACTTCCAGGAACAGAAAATGCCTGCATTTCTCCCCCACGTCCTCCCCCACCCCAGAATAAAAATGCTACTGTTTCAGGTTAGGTGTCTCTTTGGGTAAGCCTCATTCCAGGACTGGGCCAGGTTCCCACTGCTGGTGTTCTAGGCCATGAAACCACAGGCCCAGGCAGGTGGTCCTAGGAGCCAGTACCCAGTCCCTGCCCTTGGTCCTGAAGATGGTCAGTGTTAGAAGAATCCCAGCCCAAGCACCCGGTCACTTTTATCACCACGTCACCATTGTTTTCTCTGGACCTTCCTCTTCCAAGTGCCCCCTGCTGACCTATCCCGATGGTAACTATTCCTGCAGAGGTCTGTGGGACCCCCAGTTACCTGGCCCCTGAGATCATTGAATGCTCCATGAACGATGACCACCCAGGCTATGGGAAGGAGGTGGACATGTGAGTATGTTGGGGAAGACAGTGACCCACAGTGACGGGGTGTCCCCATGGCTGGGAGCACCTGGTTGTGGAGGGGAGGAAATGGCAGGAGCTACCGCCAGCCCTCCAGCCTTCCTCCCTGTCTCCCTGGTGCCAGGTGGAGCACAGGGGTCATCATGTATACCCTGCTGGCGGGCTCCCCGCCCTTCTGGCACCGGAAACAGATGCTGATGCTGAGGATGATCATGAGTGGCAACTACCAGTTTGGCTCGCCTGAATGGGATGATTATTCAGACACTGTGAAGGACTTGGTGAGAGGCCAGGCCTGCTGGGAGTGGGGGGCATATCGTGCTACAGAATGGAGGACCCTGCTGGGAAGACCTTCTGTCTTGTCAAGTGCTAGCGGGGACCCTGCCTTGGTGTTTTCAGCTCCCCTTCCTTATTCTCTCAGGTTTCCCGCTTCTTGGTGGTGAACCCCCAGGGCCGCTGTTCAGCAGAAGAGGCCTTAGCGCATCCCTTCTTCCAGCAGTATGTGGTAGAAGAAGTGCGTCACTTCAGCCCCCGGGGCAAGTTCAAGGTACTGAAGCTCCCCTCCCACCCAGGGCCCTGGGGCAGGACTCCTCAAGTCCAAGCCCCCAAATCCCCTTCCTTCCCCCAGGGATTCATTTCACCCACAGGGCTTCCAGAGCACCTGCCCTTCCCCTCCACCCATCCCCGTGATGGTTCCAGTTCAACTTCTGAATTCAGAGAAGGCAGATGTCCCTCACCTGGCTCCTACAGCCTATATCTCTGCAGATGCCGCAGGGTTTGGGATGGTAGGGAGAACATGAGGGAGCGTCCAGCAGTAGGAACACAAGGCTTCATGGCAAACAAGCTCAGGGACTCTCTGCTTCGGAGGGGGAAGGAGACAGGCCGGCAGAGGCTGGGGCCAGCTTCTTACTTCTGGCTCTCCACAGGTGATCGCTCTAACAGTACTGGCTTCAGTGCGGATCTATTACCAGTACCGCCGGGTGAAGCCTGTGACCCGGGAGATCGTAATCCGTGACCCCTACGCCCTCCGGCCTCTGCGCCGACTCATCGACGCCTATGCTTTCCGAATGTATGGCCACTGGGTGAAGAAGGGACAGCAGCAGAACCGGGCTGCCCTCTTCGAGAACACACCCAAAGCTGTGCTCCTTTCCCTGGCTGAGGAAGACTACTGAGCGGCTGGCAGGCGGGGTAGGTAGGGTGGGCGACAGGCAAGGAGGGAAAGACACAGAAATGTAGTTGAGGAGTAAGACCATGCCCAGGCCTCTATCCACAGGGGGCACTTGGCCCTGGCCAGGACCCCTGGCACTAGGGCCACCATCCCCTCTCAGAGGCTCTGCACAAGGAGAGCAGGGTGCTCCCATCACACGTTTTAAGTGTGGTCAGGGCCAGGCCCCATGGAGGGGCAACTAGCATTTGGGTTTGAGAGCTTTCCTGCTTCTCTCCTTCCCAGCTGTACCACCATCTCAGGTCCTTCCCTGAGGCCCAGAGTTCCTGACACTCACAGGTACTTCCCTTAGAGTTCCAGGGGGAGGGTAAAAGAGAGGAAAGTCTGAGATACACAATCGTGGAAATTTTACTGACCCCCGCAACACCCACTGACACCATGGAAGCAGGTTCCTTTCCAGGGACGTGTGTTTAGAGGCACATGGAAGCCCTCATTTAATTAATAATAGAAATAGAAAAGGAAGGCTCTGGTTATTTGTCTCTCTGGAGTGTTACTTACTTTGTGACTCCCACAATGTAGTTTTGTCTAGTCCATAATTCAGTTCTTAGACCTTTTTAAGACTCACACTGTGCTTTAAAGAGACCAGCTACCGCCTTCTACAGACCAATAGCAGAAATCAGGTTCTTTCAGAGGCACATGAAACACCACAAATGAGGCTAATGAAGGATGGATCTTCCTTCCACAGCAGTTCACTGGGAAAACAAAGAAAAATGGGGAAATTCTGTCTTCGGAAAACAATGCTGGATCCCTGCATCAGGCACTGAGAAAGGGGGAGGGAACAGATTTAAAAATTTCTAACGACGGGCCTTTCAGAGCATTCTGCCCCAGATGTTTAAGGACTGGCCCTATATGGTTAATATCTGACCTCTACGAGAAACGGCCAGCTCTCGGGCCACTATCCCTGAGTCAGGCCCCTTCTTCAAGAGATAGCGGTACCCCTCCTCTGAGGTCAGAGTCCTCTCCTGGCCTGATGAGAGATGCCTGCCACAGAGGGATGGGGTAAGGGGAGGGAACTCATTCTTGAGGCTGAAGCTGAAGAGCCTGGAGTTTGGCTGTGTGGAATGTGGCCAGGGAGTGACATGGGTACCACTGGGCTTTTCTCGGCTCTGCGTGGCTGTTCACAACTCCCCAGGCAGTCGGCCTGCACTGGAAGCACAGCGGAAGCCCAGGTTGTCTGAGGCTGAATCTGGAGTGTTGCCCATCCTGCCACCAGAGAAGAGGAAAGAGAATGGACATTCGTTGAGAAAGGGGCCTGGAGCCTTAACCAGCTTTCCTGCTCAACCGCCTAGGGCCTGCTGTGGTCCAGGGTGCCTAACGACTGAGGGCAGGGACTAGAAAGAACGCTGGTATGAGGGCACTCCTGGGGAAAAGGGTAAGAAGGGACTTGGGATAGGGGGGAGGAAGTGGGAGTGTGTAGCCCTCAGAGTCTGCTCTGGAAGGCAAGAAAGGCAATGACTAGTAACTTCGACTGCTCACAGTTCGGAATAACTCAGCCAAGACAAACCTGTCAGTAAGAAGCGAGAATATCATGTGCCAATGAGTACTTCATACTTTTCAGAGGACTTTCACATATATTCCTTCATTTGCCGTTTCTCAACACTTCCAGCAGGCAGGTTTGTTCGCCACTTTACAGACCCAGAATCAGATACCAGGACGATTTAAATGTCCTGGCCAAGGCCAACCAATGCTTCACGGGCACAAGAGATTCAGTGGCAAACCCAGCTTCCTGGCTCCCAGGCAGTACTTTCTCTACTACTTTATCCTAGAAAAGGAGGTAAGGGAAAGCCAGGGCCTTAATGTACCCAAAAAACAGCTGCAAACCTGACTTCCCGAGGCCACAGAAACTGTGGTCTCTTTCTGGTCCTTATGGAACCCAGGAATGGGAGGAGTCAGAGGGAGATCATCCAAATAACCCTACAGATGAGCAAAGCAGAGAGAGTCCCAGCAGGGAACTCGGGAGCCGGGGGCTCTACCATTCAGGCACCAGCAGTACCCATCTGTGTGACATGAACAGGTCCCAGCACCTCTGTGAACCTATTTTGACTGTGAAGTAAAATGGTTATAGAAAATTATTTTTCATGTACTTTCCACTTTGAAGGGTGCATTTCCATGACCACGGGCCATGACCTAGTACTGATGTGGCCATTCCCCTCCCCTGCCTCTGCCACCTAGTTATGAGGATGAGAGGAGAAACCCTTATGAGACACAAAGTCTCTCTGGGTGCTGAGAGCCGGCAAGAAAGGGCGCAAGTTGACCTAGGTTCTTCTGCTTCTCATGGCAAATGCTGCTTATTCTCTTTTCTGTACCCACAATTTGGGGTGCAGACTGAGGGGTGGAAGCAGCAGCAGCACCAGCTCTGGGGCTGCCTGTGCTCTGGGAGAGCAGGACCCAGACCCTCAGCCCCCGGCTACCAAGCTCCTCACCTGGTGGTGACCCGGGCCCGGTGATTGGCAGAGCCGTCAGCTGTGTCGATCCAGGAGGCCCCCCGAAGGACACGCATGTCCTGCTCAGCAGCCTGGTATGGAGATGCTGTCCACTCCCACACATTGCCCATGAGGTCATAGAGCCCTGCAGCACAGCAGGTGGGTCAGTCCCAGGCTGGGCAGCACCATCCTCCACTCCCCTGCCCCATAGGTATCAAATGCTTCCCTGGTGGTGTTTCCCTTGCCTCATCCTTCAGGCAGAGTGATCCCACCAACCAATTTGTGAATGTTGACAGCAACGTGGAGGGAGACCTTACCGTAGTTATTCTGGGGGGGGAAAGCATTCACTGGGGAGACTCCATGGAAGCCATCCTCAGCCTTGTCATCCTTGGGGAACTTTCCCTGAGGGGGAGAAATTTAAGCTCAAACATTTACCATCCTGTTCCAAGGTGGGTGTTCCTGCCTACCCAGAGGAAAACCAAGGTCACCTGGGGCAGGATGAAGGGCATGAGGCAGTGTACTGAGATGCCCATCCTGAGCTCCCAAACCTGTTTCCTCATGTCCTCCACCATTACCTCCTGACTGGAAATGTGTGGCTTCCCTGTGCCCATAGTGGTCTACGTCAAGCCCAACCCACTCCCACTTTCTCCACTCTCGGCAGCTTCAACCTCTCAGCCTGAACGCGTGCTTCAGTGCCTTGGGAAGGCTCCTTCTCTCTGCTCAGCACCACCTCCCTTCTCAAGGACGACTGATGCCTGCCCTGTGCTCTCCTGTACCATCTCTTCCCCTTCTACCACCAACAGTTTAACTCTCCCTCATCTGACCTGACTCTACTGTCCTCATCTGTTCTTATCACCAAAATGCTTGGGAAGGAACCTGTATTTGCTGATGCAGTTTGTTCAATCTTCTCAGTAAAACTGGGGTTCAGGTCCCCCTCCTCTATGGAAGCTGATCTCACTAAAGGGAAGATGAAGGGGTAATAATTTACTCAACAGCTACTCTGTGCTCCAGCTGCCACATTTCTCTCTTTTAATTTCATCCTTGCACGGTTGTGAGGCTAGTATTTTCTCCTTTTAAGAAACTGGCGACTGAGGCTCAAAGTGGTTAACTTATCAAAGACCATATAGCAAATAACTCAGATCTGTCTTTCTGCAAAGCTCTGATCCCAAGATCATCTAAAAGATCAGTTTACCCCTCAGGTCCACTTTAATGCTTTCCCCTGAAATGCTGATGCCGTGCCCCCCCACCCCACACTCTACAGGGATTCCCAGGGGGATAACATTCTTGCCTAAGATAGATATTGCTGACTCCCAAACCACTTGCTCTGACCCAGACCTCTGTCCTAAGATCCAGACTCATACATCTAGACTCATATTTCCAATATTTGAGCACATAAACGACCCAAGGGTACCTTAAACTAAGCTGATGCTAAACCCATCACGTTCTATCCTTCTGACCCCAACTGCATACCATCTGTTCTGATGATGGTAGCACTATAACCCTGTTGCCCAAACTTAGTTTCATGCTTGAATCCAACTCCCTCCCACGTCTCATCTTTGATTAATTACCAAACCCCGTCCATCTTTTGGCCATGCCTCTCCCATTTGGCTTCCTCTCCATCCCATTTCTACTTGATTCACGTGTTCATAATCCTCTGCGCCATTGCCACAGCCTCAAATTCAGAGACAGCTCCCACCCCTGCCCCCACTGCAGCTCTACTTCACTTAGGCACCAATGAGCGACTAGCATCCTCCCCAAATCAAATGATGTTGTGAGTCCCGCTTAAAAACCTTCACCAGCTCCCCACTGTCTGCAGGGAAAACCATACAACCCACTGTCTACCTCATCTCCTATACCTCCTGTTTCCCTAGGCTCCAGCCTCTCTGAATTTGTCCCATTTCTGAACACATGGTACCCTTCCCAATGCAGTGCTGACACTCACATTGTTCCTTCTGCTGTGAACACCCTTTCCTCCAATTTTCACTTAGCAAACTCCTATTCCATCAGCTCAAATGTCATCTTCTCCATGAAGTCACCCCCACCACGCTCAGGCAATCACTAACTTCTGCAACTCTTCGATATGTAGATCTACCACACTGTCTTTTGCTTTACCAGGTACCTGTCCCATTAGGACACAAAGCCCACTGCAGTCCCACGGCCCAACACAATGCCTAGCCTCAGGAGGTTTCGGTCAATGCTTTGAGAAGGGACAGGGGTGAGAAACATATGACTCACCTGCCACAGGTTGGTGCGGTTTGGCTGGAACTGGTTTCCCCATGGGTAAACCTGACCTGCCAGGACAGCAAGGAGACAGTGGGGGAGGAGGAGGTGAAGGGTTGTGAAAGGGAAAGCCAGAGAGAGGGAGGGAACCAAAAGGAAGTCAGGAGGTGGTGAGAAAAGAGAGAGAGAGATTACTTACTTTCATTTCCCATGCCTGTCCCTTCCATTCACCATCCCGCATTCGGAGCCCCTGGCCGCCTGATCTGCTCCAGGGCAGTGCAGTCCCAGGTGTGGCTCTGACTCAAGCCAGTCTGCAAACTATCTGTTACCCGCTCAAATCCAGAGAGGTACAGATACCGAGAGTAAGAGCTCAGAAACTTGTCCATTGGACTTAGACTGGATAAATAAACAAGCAACTTCATTTATCACAGTAATTTTGACTAATGGCGTGGCTGGTGTTTAAAAAGCAACAGAGGTGCTGAACATGAGCTGCTGTTTCCTTCTCCTGACTTTCTGTTCAGTCGGGACTGCCGCTCTTTGTAGGATTCCCTTCACACCTACGGAAAAGGATTCTGGGTAATTCTTTTCTTAGTCCCTGTACTTTGTTGTTCTGATTATATGCATTGAAATATAACATGTCTGGGTAGAATCTCCAAGAATAACCAATTTTACGTCTGTTTCTTCATTCTAGTTTTCCAGTTATTAACTTTTATTGGTCTGAGATGGATCAGAACTGAGAACGGTAACAAGTGGCCCTCCGCGAGCCACACAGATTAAGAAGCACTGCTCTAGGAAGTATGGACCCTTCCCCCCTTCAAAGCTCCCACGCAGGGCAGGATGGGGAGAAGAATAAAGGTAAGTCGCCTTGCCAGCTCTATACCCTTCAAGCCCCCTCGGGCAGCAAACTCCCACTCTTCCTCGGTGGGCAGCCGTTTCCCCCGCCACGCACAGTAGGCACGAGCATCGTTCCAGCTCACGTGTACCACTGGGAGCTCCAGTTTCTCTCGGATGCCAGAGCCAGGACCTGCAGGCTGACAGCCAGGATGAAGTGAGACAGGCTTCTGGGACTTCACGGAAGTCTGAGGAAGGCTAGGCCTAGGGTGTCTGAGTTCAGCTTTTACCACTAGATGGAGCAAGGAAGTCGGAGGAGACTGCCTGGAGCGTGAGGAGAGGCGAATCAGAAGGAGCATAAATATGAACCAGTGGGGAATGGGATGGGCAAGGAGCAAGAAGATCAGGGCGGAGGAAACAAGGGTGCTTGGCTGCTGCCTTTTTTAGTTTAGTATCCCCAGATGGGCAAGGGGTGGAGGGAAACCAGGCTTCCAGAATAAGAGTCAGCAGGGGTGGAAAAAAATGAGGCAGAGGAACCAACCCTTACCTGCCTCCAGAATGCCCTTTCCACTGGAAGCCACCAGAGGACAGACTACAAAAAAGAAGAAGTATGACCGCTAGATTCTCTGACCCGGCAAGGGCACCTTCCTGACTGACACACACAAGGCAGAATGACACTTCAGGCTCAGACGCAAGGGGTCCACGTGGGGGTGTTTCTGAAACCCTGAAAGCAGGCCACCTCACTGCCGTTATTAGAGGGGTGCCAGGCTGTTCTCTTGTCAGCTCAGGGAGTAACTTGAACCCTACACGTATCTAGTTTCTTACGGAGCCTCAGTGCGCAGAAACCAGCCCAGTGTGAACACCGGGAGTGTGTGTCCCGCGGACCCTCCGCAGGGGGTCTCTCTTGCTCCTCCCTCCCGCAGCTCTCAGGTGGGCTTCCCTGTGGTACTCTACCGTAAGCACCATAACCCACTCGCACTCCCTCCGCTGCAAGCCCGGTTCTCTCACCTCCATCTGATGGGTCACTTTGTTTCTGAGCTCATCCGAGACAAAGTCCTCAAAGACAAAACTCCACCCAAACATCTCAGCCTCTGTCCGGTACTTTTTTTCCCTGACAAACTCCCTGAAAAGAGATATTTCACTTGGTTAAGCTGATGATAAGGTTCCATGTCCCGCTCTCACCCCCTCTTGCTCCAGAAAACCTCACAGAGTCTCCTCAAAGCCACACATCACAGAGTTTCTGTCAGCAACAAGCAGGTCCTATGAAAGCCCAGGCAGGAGATTTTCTTTTAAAATCTGTGGCTGTATGTTTAATTCACATACAGTAAGGCACTCTTTTTAGTGCATAGTTTTGTGATTTTTGACAAAGCAGACAGTCACCATCACAATCCAGATACAGAGCAAGTCTATCAACCACCTCTAAAAATTCCCTCATGCCTCTGCAACCACTGATCTGTTTTTGTCCTATAGTTTTCCCTCGCCCAGAATATAAATTCACATAAATTGGATCATACAGTATGTAGGGTCTGGCTTCACTTAGCATAATACTTCTGACATTCATCCATGTGTTGCCAGTATTGGAAGCTTGTCCCTCTTCGATTCTGAGTAGCATTTTACTGTACGGATGCACCAAACTTCGCTTACCCATTCACCAGGCGCAGATCATCTGGTAATCTCCAGTTTGGGGAGATTATGAATAAAGCTGTTGAGAAGATTTAAGGGTGGGGAATGGGTCTCTTCTCTGAAAGGTCTTCATCATACACCTACTCACACAACAATCACGAGAGGGAGGCAGAATGTGTGTTACTATTTCCATCTAACAGATGAAAAAAATGGAATCATATAAAAATAATGTGCTGAAATTTTAGAACGGATGTTCACACAGTTTGGTATGGTAAAGCAAATTTCAGCAAGCAAACTGCCAGGGTAAGATGTATTGTTTTCACTGGGCTAAAAGTACCCTGTCGATGCCTGCCCTTTGATCTGAGAAGACCTTGTTCACCCGTGAAAGGGGCACTGAGAATGGAGGAGGTCAGATTAATAGCTATTTACCAACCTCAGAGCGTCTGAACGGTTTGAAAATCTTCCACCAGAGAGGCAGAGATAAATCATGGGTTCTAAGCAATGTTTAGGGGCTTGCTGAAAGTCTATCATAAACAGATAATAAAAACAAATAAATAAGTAACAAACTAGTGTTATTTGAAATATAAAAGATTTCTATCATAAAATAGGTCATAACTTGAAATACACAAAAGTGGACATGCATCTACCTACCTAGCTGTTTCTGTCATGATATAGCGCAAGCCTGACCCGAAGTGATTTCTCCTTAAATTTTAATAAACATTCTTTTAAAAACCACATGTAAGTAATGCACATTATAGAAAAATGAGAAAATAGAGGTAGATAAAAACAAAAAAACTGAAATCCATTATTACATCAACTAAGATATATCGTCCATATCCTTTCCTGTTCTGCCCCCTCCGCAAGGATTTCTAAATAGCTTTAAGAAGGTGTTTACCTAAAAAAAAAAAAAACAACAAACAAAACAAAAAACAAAAAGTGCTTCCGTGCAATTATTCTCATTTGGAAGTCACAAAAACATGGGCAAAATCTGTTACCTAAAGCAATGTTACACCTTCCAGTTCTTTTTAAACGCATTTACACTCCATGCACGTATTTTTTAAAACTAGGATCATACCCTGTATTTTGTTTGTAAGCTACTTTCTTCACTTAACATCTCACAATTCTTTTTGACAAAAAGATTTTAATGGCTGCTAAGTATTCTGTGATGTTGATATAACATGTTTAAGTGATCCTTATGTTGTTAGTATTTGTTCACAATGCCATCTTTTTAGCTAAACGTTTTTGGAAGACTTTAATTCTTTTCCTTAAGGAGAATCTGTAAGGGTGGAATCACTAAGTCAAAGGGCCTGAGAAGTCACCAACCACCCTTATGTTCACCTCCGTCTGTGTCTCCTGAATCAAAGAAAAAAAATTTTTGTCCTTTTTTACTTTATTTATTTATAACAGAGACAGAGTCTCTCTGTCTGTCTCCCTCTCTGCAAGAGGGGGAACATACACAAGGGGAATGGGAGAGGGACAAGCAGGCTTCCCTCTAAGTAAGGAGCCCAATCAGGGGCTTGATGCGTGCTCAATCCCAGGACCCTGGGATCATGATCTGAGCCACCCAGGCGCCCCGAATCAACTTTTTTCTAAGTCCACAATGTAACACTTAAGTCATTTCCCACGTTTGCTTTGTCGTTCTGTTCCTTCCTTTTCCTTATACTCCCCTCCTCCCTCTACATCCCCCACTGTATCCTTTGAAGGTAAGTCACAGGTATCTCCTGGATCATTTTCTGCTTTAGCCTGCACAAACATACACAAAACATACCACCGTGAGGAGACTGAGGCAGCTCAGCATGGCTTCTTAGATTGAGCTGGAACCACAATGTCTGTCCTAGACTAACTCCATTTCCCTAAGTAAATATAAAGGGAATTTAAGAGACTCAGCTACTACGACCCTGCTCCCAATTCCTTCTCCCTGTGGAAGAGGTTTTCGTTGAGTGTTTGACTCCCGCCCATAGTTCTCAGTGCTACAGCCAGTGTAATGGAAAATCCACGGGCTGAAGAGTGGGGGGCTGTGAGTTGCAGACCCAGCTCCGCCACTAACAGAGCGTGAACCTCCAGACTTCAGATTCTTCATCTGAAAAATGTAGGTAACACTTATCCCACAGCATTACCGCAAAGATGACATGCAATAGTAAATAAGCTACTTTCCTTTTAGATATAAGGAATGAAAATTTGAAAAAGCTCTACCACTCTTGGAAGAACACCTGATGTACCTGAAATCTTTGTTGGTGACAGGAAATATGTCAATGGCAAAGGGTTTTACTGTCACCTCCCGGACAGGCCCTTCACCATCTCTGCCATCTGGAGAATTTGTTCCCATCTGGAATCTCCCACCTGGTAGCTGGACCATGTTAGTAGTCTGCCCATTGCCTGTAGAGAAAAAGAAGCATCATCAGTAATACATGAATATATATTAAACAAGTGGCAATATTTGGATTATATGTAATATTCATAAGGGTGTAATGAAAAAAAAGTAGGCTTAAAAATATGGCCTTAAATTCCTGTTCTGCCTCTTAATTTGTTGGGTAATCTTAGGCAAATGAGTCAGATTTATTTGCCTACAAAGTAGAGATAACATCTATTTCATAGGTGTGGCTGTATAAATTAAAATTTTATGTGTGAAATGTTCTGAGCAGATGGTAATTATTCAACAAATGTTTATTTCTGTCCTTACTGTACCCAACAACTCTGTCCCAGCTAGCTGAACCTAGACATTAAGACCCTGAAATACTCGCAGACCCTGTCTATCCATACTTCTCATGTTGTTTCTCTGCCTCTTCCTCCCCATTTCTTATTGATTTCCCCCATTATATCAGATGTTCCAGGAAGAAAAGTACTACATCTATTTGGCCACTGTATTCCTGGCATCTAGCACAGAGCACAGTACTTAGCAAATAATTGATTGAGATCCTTCATATCCACTGTTTGAGCATGTCAGAAAATCAGGATTAAAAGGATCATTAATTCAACCTCCTTATTTAACAGGAAAAAACCCAGGACTCAAAAAAGGAAAAACACATGAAAAGCTAGTTAGCCGGGAACAAGGACTAGATGTTCCGGGTCTCCTTACTTCCAGGTCAGTGCTATTTCCAACCCACCACATTTGTCCCCATTTTGGAAAGTTCTGTTTCTACTTTAGGACGTCCAAGTACCCTAAGTTCCTTTATGGCAGCAGAGTGCACACTCTTCGCGTGTTTCTGTCTGTAACCTCCTGTTCTCGTTCTGACGCACTCACACGGATGATTTCATCAACTTCGAGGGAGAAAGAAACGGAGCAAGCAGGGCACTCAGATTAAAGGGAGTTAAGAAACGACATGCACTTGCAATGCGCGCACTTTATTTCGACGCTAGCGCCAGTAAACCGTAACAGGACAGCTGGTGAACCGCCGTTTAGTGACATTAATTAAAGAGAACTGTTACCTTTTTAAATCAGGGAAAGAGGATGGTATTTTTTTCATGACTCTCTTTTTGGCTTTTCAAGCTGGTGTTTACAAATAAAAGTGTATAATGCCTGGATTCACTTCAAAAAGGCTGCAGGGAGGTTCCTCAAAATGTTGAAAATAGAACTACCCTATGACCCAGCAATTGCACTGCTGGGTATTTACCCCAAAGATACAAACGTAGTGATCCGAAGGGGCACATGCACCCGAATGTTTATAGCAGCAATGTCTACAATAGCCAAACTATGGAAAGAACCTAGATGTCCATCAACAGACGAATGGATAAAGAAGATGTGGTATATATACACAATGGAATACTATGCAGCCATCAAAAGAAATGAAATCTTGCCATTTGCGACGACGTGGATGGAACTAGAGGGTATCATGCTTAGCAAAATAAGTCAATGGGAGAAAGACAACTATCATATGATCTCCCTGATATGAGGGAGAGGAGATGCAACATGGGGGTTAAGGGGGTAGGAGAAGAGTAAATGAAGCAAGATGGGATTGGGAGGGAGATAAACCATAAGTGACTCTTAATCTCACAAAACAAACTGAGGGTTGCTGGGGGGAAGGGGGTTGGGGGGGATGGGGTTATTATGGACATTGGGGAGGGTATGTGCTATGGTGAGTGCTGTGAAGTGTGTAAACCTGGCGATTCACAGACCTGTACCCCTGGGGGGAAAAAATATATGTTTATAAAAAATAAAATTAAAAAAAAAAAAAAAAAAGGCTGCAGGGAAATGGGAAAGTGGGAGCGATACCAAAACATCAAGATTAGCTATCAATTCGCAACTGTTTTAAGTTGCGGGACGAGCACATGGGAGGGGGTGTCTTTACATTCTCTTTACTTTAGTCCAGAAAAGCAAAAAAGAAGGTAGATGCACGCCGTTCACCACCGCGCCGCCTCCGGGAAGTGCGTCCGGCCGCTGCAAGCCCTTCCGGGAAGCGGGCGGAGGGGCCACGGTCTCTCGCCCGACCAGGGCGGGGACCCCACCCCCTTCCTGATGTCTCCCGGGGCACACAGGGTCAGGCCAGCACACTGACCTAACTCGAACCGCGGACCACACAGGAGCAACAGCAGCGTCAGCACCGGCGGCGAGGGGCCCATGGCGGGAACACGAGCCGCGCGCACAGGACGGCCCTGCCGCGCATGCGCTTCGCGTGCCCTGCGTCGGCGGCCGTAGTACGTGCCCCACGTCGGGCGCCGTACTGCGTGCGTACGGCCCGAGCTTTTTTTGGGGGCGGGGGGAGCGTTACGGTTTAGTGCGTCCCCGGCTACACCTGGGTCCAAACTGAACGCGTGTGGAGCCAGGTAAGATCAGTGTTTGTCAGGCTTAGCGCTGAGGGACGCCGCCTTTCCAGAAGCCCCTCATTACCCTATGAAGAGAACATTTTGACCGATTTCCTTCCCTTTTATATTCTAATCCTTGTCGGGCGCTGGAATAGCATTTCGAGATCAGAGAAAAGGTTTCAACTTAACATTTATTGCGCACGTACTTACGCAATTGCCAAGCCCCCCAAAACACAAAGCTTCACAACATACAACTTCGGGGGCGGGGGCTGCAGAGACACACCGACCACACAATTTCGTAACCGCGGGTGGAGGGACGGGCTCGTCAGCACGAGCACAGACACGGGGGTGTGAAGACACGACCCGCGGACAATCTACCCCTCAGCCGCGGCCTTAAAGAAGTGGAGGCGGCAGTGGTGAGACGGCCTGTTTTCCCCACGTCACACTCGGGGCTTACTCAGCTCCCCCGTTCTTCCGTTCACGACGACTCTAACGGGGAGCATTTAAGCACAGCTGCTTGTAAATCACTAGAAGTCCCAAGATCCAAGAGTTTCACTCACAGGAATTAACTAAAAAGGGATGCTTTCAAAATTTTAAGTTACTTTAGAATTTGTATTAGCAAAACTTCCTAGTGTAACAGTGGAGTGAACTACTGGATAAATGAGAATACGTCCATTAGAAGAAATTACTAAACCATTACAATTTGTTCTTCAAGTTACATTTAATAACAAGGTAGATAACATATACTTAACTAACATGGGACTTTTGTATCACTGAAGCTAAAGCAAACATCCTTCTCATTGGGTAAAAACGGCCTGCTTGATGGGTGTACACTGCAGTGCAATTTAAAAAAATACTCTAATTTCAGAACTTCAGAATTTAAGTGTCAGTGTTCTCTTTTTTCATATGGGAAAAGAAAATGCTTTTGAAAATTATTTGAAGCTTGGACAAAAATTCTGTTGCTATATTCTCAGGATCACTCTATAGTCTTCATGATTCGGATGACATGAAGCAAGCTTCAAATTCAACCTTTTAGAGAAGACATTCCAGCTCGCATGATCTCATCAACCAGGAGAATGTTGGTGGCAATCACAGTGCTGAAAGGGGAGGAAAATTCAGATGGCTCAGATTTGAGATATGAACCCTAATTCAGCTCAATTTCCAAACTGCAAATTATATCCAATTAAGTTTCTTCTTTCCCCTCCAAAACATGGAAGGCTAGTTTAATTTCTATACTTTCAGTTGATGACCATTTCTGCAAACCAAAACCAAACAAAAAAATGAAAACAAAAAACCCCACAACAAACAAAAAACCGAAGTAATTAAATAGAAAACACCAAATTAAGAGTGTGATGAGTCCCTAAAGGTTATCTTAGTTTTGGCTTTCTCAAACTTACCAGGAGTGAAGCAGCTGTTTCTTTACACAGTAGTTATCCCATATGCCTACTTCTGCTGCTACCATTGGCTCACCTGCAAAGCAATCCAGGTTTCTTAAAACCACACAGGAGGTTACAAGATCAGAATGCTAAGACAACAGAGTATTTTGTCATTTGCTCATTATCCAGACTTCCTCCATTAGCCCAATGTTGCTCCAAACCATGAATCCTGTATACACCATCTCTGATTAACTGGTTGATCTCTACTCAGAAGGCTTCTAGTAATAGTAATGCTCTATTTGATTACCAAATGATTGATCATCTCTATTTTATGGGACACATTCTCATTTGTCCCTATTAAAGTAAAAAGCATTTGAACTATAATCTGGCCAAAATGGGGTTATCATTTCCCTCATCCCAGAAACCTTTTCTATTAACCTGAATGTAAAGGATGTTATTGATAACAATAGGTCTTACACAAACCACACGGATGTATACATCTCAGTTCTCTTTCTTCCAGTTTCTACTTGTCTATTTTGTGTTATTGCATTTAAGACTAGGACTTTAAAATCATTTCATTAAGACTTAATCCCATCTTTCAGCATTATTTGCTATCCTCAGCCTTTTTTCATCCATGAATACCATCATCTCATGTATTTTCTTTTTAAAGTCCCAGATAAAAGACAGTACAGTCAGCCCAACATGAAATCCTTCCATATTAACCTGAACCACCTACTACTACTCAGCAACATAAAAAATCCATCCTCTTTGAAATTATACAAATGTCTACCTTATTCCATTACTTATTGTATCTTGTCATTCCATTTTTATAATTTTTAGAACTCAGGGTTCCCTAATAACACTGATGTCAAACTGCAAAGCATCACTCCAAGATTCATTTATCTCTATTTTTTTAACTTATTTTTCATTTATCTCCATTTTTTACCTTCCTGGCTTTCTCTTACCTGAATCTAGCTCTCCCCCTATAAATAGCTGTGTTCTCTTACCTGTGTTCAGGTCCACACCGACAAGTTGACCTGATTCTGAATGTTCTGCTTGAACTTTAACTAGTGTTTCCTGAAGGTCAAAACCAGAATTCTGAGCAAGTACCTAAAACAAACAAATTTAATCCTTTAAAGACAGAACCTAAGAAGTGATAGTCAATTTACAATAAATGAACTATAATTCCAATTAAGAAAAACAAACAAAGGGGCGCCTAGGTGGCTCAGTTAAGCGTCTGCCTTCAGCTCAAGTCATGATCCCACAGTCCTGGGATCAGAGCCTGCACTGGGTTCCCTATTCAGTGGGGAGCCTGCTTCTCCCTCTCTCTGAAGCTCCCAATGCTTTGCTCTCTGTCAAATGGATTAAAAAAATCTTAAAAACAAAAAAACAACAAACCTTTAATGAAGACAGACCGATATTTATGTTCATTTCACAGAACAGACATTTGTTACTGACTCAATCTACTTAGCCCAGCAACACACTGACCATGAGCAATACCCCCAAATGAGCACATAATAGAATAAAAATAAAAAGCAAGGTTTACTCGGGAGTATAACCCCTACACTCCAAACCCTCTAAAAACAGTTTCTCTCCTGCATCTGAAACTTCAGATACTCAACTCCCTTCCAGAGGAACCAAACACATCTGCCTGATGAGAGCTACCGAACTCTAGCTACATTCAGGAGAAAGTTGATAAAACCTGTTTACTCAAAATCTACATTATAAAAAAGATCCCACACACGAGAAAGTTGATAAAACCTGTTTACTCAAAATCTACATTATGAAAAAGATCCCACATTATCAAAAACTTTCGTCAGCTAACTCATTTTGATATAGTTAGGAACACTGTTAAGGTAGTCCTACCTTGGGAATAATGAGCAATGCATCAGCAAATGCTTGAACTCCCAGCTGGGCCCTGCCCTTTACACTGGGCTTGTACTTAATCAAGGCTTCTGCCATTGCCACTTCCACTGCACCTGCTCCTGGAACTACACAGCCTGTGGGGGATGGGCGAGGAAGGAGAGAAATGCTCAACAAAACAAAGCTGTAGAATCATTTTTAATACATAAAACACAACATAAAAATCATTAATTTCCTAAGAATGTATTACAGTCACCACAATGTTAATATTGTACTTGAAAGCACTATAATCAACACATCAAATGGCAAAATGGTTCAATTTAACTAGTATCTGCAAGCTTTTAGTATTAGCTCATTTACCTGTACCCACTTTTAAATATGATATGCTATGAAAAAGCTTAGCATACCATCACAGGCATTTTAGAGGGAGGACTTTACTTTTGCATGGTGTCTGGCTGTGTAAACTACTGATAAAAAGAACACAGTATTCAGCCATGCCTTTCACACTAGCCAAAGAACATAAATACAGTAAGGATCTTACCATCATCAAGAGCATTTTTAACAGCCCTCAAGCCATCTCTTATTGCATCTTTGATTTGTGTGAGTGTGTGCTTATTTGGTCCTTTGATCAATAATGTGACAGAGCGAGGATTGTTACATTTCTCAATAAAAGTGAACTTCTCTTCTCCCTATGTGAACAAGAGATAATATTTTTTAAAAACAAGATATGTTTGGACAAAGAATGAAAAGCTTACAGGGCTTATGGAAGAATAAGTAGCATATTAATAAGGGACCAACAGACCAATAATAGTAAAGCAAATTACTTCATTAAAAAAAAATCACATATAAAAGAAATGTGGTTTTCCCCATCAGTGGCTTATCATTTACTACACATAACCTTCAAAATGTATGTACACAAAGCAAAAACCTGATACTAAGTGTGAATGAATTTTTACTACCAAAGAATTCATGAACCAAAAATCAGTATTTATTACATTATCTTTGGAAAGAAAATACACTTACCAATGTATATTCATAGACAAGTCCTGCATGTCCCAAACAATCAGGACTTAGGTCATCAAAGGAATTTAGAGCCACTCCACCACAAGCAAGAGTCAGCCTGAAACAGTGAAGTGTGTTAAGGGAGATGTGTAAGCGGCTCTGTTATGTCTAAAGAGATTATTAATAATCTTTAGGAAGCAATCTTTCATAATTACATATTAAAATCCTAAAATGTTATTTTAACTTAAAACATTCCCATTCACCACCAACCAGCTAAACCAGTTTTTCCTCCTAACTTGACATTTAATCCACTCTTTCAAAGTCAGCAAATACTCCTCTGATAAGAAATCTCAAGATGAACAAGAGCTCTTCATTGTGGTGAGGTCTGGGGAAAAAGTTGTTCTCTGAAACCCCTTGATACTCTGGACATGGTAATGTACACATCACGGTTTAAAACGAAAGCATACAACAATGTTCAGAAAAGCGTTATTCACGATAGCCAAAAGGAAGAAACTTAAGTGTCCACTGATAAATGCATAAACAAAAGGTGATATATCCATACAACAATCATTCGCCCTTAACAAGGAACAGCATTCTAACCCATTACAACATGGTGAACTTGGGAAACATCATGCTAAGTGAAATAAGCCAGACACAAGAGGGCAACTATTGCATGATGTCTTAATATGAGGTACCAAATTCAGAGACAAAGTAGAATAGTAGTATTTGCAGGGGCAGGGGAAAGAAACAAAGTTACTATTCAATGAGTAGAGTTTCAGTTTGGGAAGATGAAAAAGTTCTGGAGATGGATGATGATGGTTGCACAATAATGTGTATATAACTTAATGCCACTAAATTGTACATTGGAAAAAAATGAAAAAGTTCTGGAGATGGATGATGATGATGG
This sequence comes from Lontra canadensis, assembly GCF_010015895.1. Taxonomy (NCBI): domain Eukaryota; kingdom Metazoa; phylum Chordata; class Mammalia; order Carnivora; family Mustelidae; genus Lontra; species Lontra canadensis. Next base: position 372,118 of record NW_022631039.1, on the reverse strand, counting down.
TTGCGCAATAATGTGTATATAACTTAATGCCACTAAATTGTATGTTGGGAAAAAATGAGTAAAATGATAAATTTTGCATTATGTGTATTTTATTCAGAATAAAAAACACAATAGTAAGAACAGAAAAAAGAAGTAATCCCACTTAATTTGCAAAGTAAGTAAAATTTACAACACTAAGGTAATACGCTATCCATACCTTTCCATATTTCTCCTTTTAGCTCTACGCAGAGCTACTATACCTTCTTTTGCAAGAGCATCTAAGGAAAAGGGGTCAATTCCCTATAACAAAAACAACAATTAGTTACAACAAAAGGCACCTTAAAAAATAGCAAAATGGACAATACAGACTCATTTCATTCTCACCTTTTGATTAATAACAACGAATCCTTTATCTGAATCACCACAAACTTTCTTTTTCAATTCTATTATTTTTTTAACTCTATCTTCAATGAATTTTCTTTCAGCCTTTACAAGCTTCTCTCTCTCTTCCGCACTCTTGTAAAAAAAGCCAGAATTCACTTCTCTATTTAAGAAAAAGTGACAGAAGGGGGGTGGGGGAAGAATGTTTATTTATTTATTTTTTAAGATTTTATTTATTTATTTGACAGAGAGAGACACAGAGAGAGAGAGAGAGAGAGGGAACACTAGTAGGGGGAGTGGGAGAGGGAGAAGCAGACTCCCCACCGAGCAGGGAACCCGATGTGGGGCTCGATCCCAGGACCCTGAGATCATGACCTGAGCTGAAGGCAGAGGCTCAACCGACTGAGCCACCCAGGTGCCCCAAGAATGTTTATTTTTTGAGAAGATAAACCAGCAGCCTCAGAAACAGGGTTGGTCTTGAGATTTAACAAATAGCCACTGAGCTCCAATCCTGCCCCCTGGTATATTTCCAGAGGTTGTTTCCTAGAATTCACCTGAACCCAACTGAAGCATTACTGCCCTCACAGTGGGGAAACTTAAATCTCACAAGTGACTTGCTTCCAAAATACCCAGCTCCTCCACCTTTCTATTCCATTTGTTAAGGGGCTGTAAACTCACGTTTTTTCATATTCTAATGACACATTGCACGTGAGGATGTATGCATCTTCTACTCTTTTTTTCATATCAGGATGCCGTGCCCCATGGTCCAAAACAAGACCTCTGATTAAGCTGTTGAAACACATGATAATTTATACTGTTATTTAGTTCCAGATGATATATAACCTATACTAATGAAACTGAAATACTGAATTGAGACTGTATTGGTAATTTTCACATTATATTTCTTGAGTTTTTTAAAAAGGCTTTTGGGTTAAACCTAGGCAGATTCAATTATGAAAAAGCAATACCCAGAACATAGTACAAAAACATGCCATTCAAACAAAAGTAACAACCCTTATCTTGTACAGAAAATTCTGCAGAGAAACAATAGCAACTGGTAGGCTCTCAGATTGTGATCACCTCCTTTTAAAAATTATTTCCGAACTAGGCCTCTGAAATGTAATATATATTCTAAATTCCCCCCAAAAGTCTCCTGTTATGCTTTGTAACCTACAGTTTAATAAATCACTGACACAGCTCACTTTTCAGAATAATTCCAACTATAAATACATCATTTCAAGAGCAAAACTGAGCAAACTAAATACTAAATTAAACTAAAAACTAACTTATCTAGGCAATACACATAAACTCGAAGAAAAAGAAATCAGCCAAATGATATGAACATATGTATAAGGTGCCTGTAAATTTATAAACACACTTTGTAAGTATTTAATCGCATTCTACCACCTACCTTGTATCAGTTTCAGATTTATGTTTCATCTCCATGATTTCAACCATGAAGAGGTCGATAGGTTCATCTTGTTTTTTAATGGCCAAAATGGCGTCCACCACAGCCTACAATAAGAGCATAACCATTAGATGAATTTGATTTGCAGAAGTCCAGACACATTGCTCGTTCTTCAGAGAAATTTACATGTCTTTAAAATCTCTGAATCAATCTATGCTTTTTTCCTAGTCAGTAACAGAATACATTAGTTGTAAAGGATTGAAGTCACTTAAATTTCTGACATCTCAATTTACAATTACATAAAGAATCACTGACATCCCTACTATTCTATTACAAATATTGGGGATATTTTCACAATAAAATCTCAATTTTATACACCTTCGAAGAAAAATCCAATTACATCTTTATAACATGGTCAGGTATACTACTATTTTTCTCATTTCACACACATCAGCTCTCATTGCCACAAAAAGAGAAACTACTTATTTCACATGGTATGATACTGTGAGTTTTTAGGTAGCACCTTGTAATTTCAACTATAAAGTATGCCAGGGATTTTCAGTATAGGTGTGCACACTGGACACATACCACATTTAACATACCTCTGTTAAGACATCAGCAAGTTCAGCATGCACTTTAGTACGCAGAGATGTTTTGGCCACATCTATAAGTGTTTCCCTGTCCATTTCTTTGCTTACTTTGACTTGTTCCAAAAACTGAAGTGCCTTTTCCTTTGCAGCTTCAAATCCTTCTGTTATTATTCTGGGATGAAGACCCTATAAATATACAATTATATAACCACCACTAACTGAAGTTCTTCAACTAGATGATAAAATAAACTTTTAAAGGAATATTCTAGATCATTCACATGCTTTATTACAATGTGCTGACTTTCTGAATACATTTAAAAGGATAAATAGTCCTTTCAATGCAGAGGGAAAGAACAGACATTGCTCTAGCACAGACTCAAAGCCAAGGGAACTATAAAGCACACTTGGGTGTTCACTGTGCAAGCCACAAGGAATAATGGCCAAAACTTACAACCATACTCAATAAGACCATTTACCTTTTTGATTCACATCATTTACTAACAAAAACAAACAGGAGACTAGGGTTCTGCTTTTTCTCTCTTTCCAAGAATTTCTTGGCTTTGGATTACTACTAAGGTTTGCTTTAACCCTCAGACTAACTCAGGGTTCAAAACATTTTGTAATTCTTTATGTTTTAGTTGGCTTTGTCCTTTAAATAAATATGCCTAGTCCTGAATATCCTGTTTTGAGATCTCAAATATCACTCTCTTATAGACTTATATAAATAATATGTAAATGCAACTTGATTTAAAAAGCCTTCAGGACAAGGAAGTTTCCTTAATCTGTCCAAGATCACAATAAACTTGTATTAAGACCATGACATAGGTTCTAGTTCCCAGATTAAGCCCCTGCTCTTCACATTCTACAACACGGCCACAGCTATTATTAACAACTCAATTTATACAAATTTCCTATATATAAACTACTACGGAAACAAGAATCATGTATACTTCAGAAATGTAGAGATCCGCCTGCTTCAGTAGCTCGCCAATGATTAGGACATTGGAAGTGGTACCATCACCAGTTATGTCATCTTGGGCTGTTGCTACTTTGGCTATTAAGGAGGCTGTTGGGTGCTGAATTTGCTGAAAGTAGAAAAAGAAAAAAATTACTTCAACTGAAATAGTCCACATATACCATAAAATGTGCGAAAGGTCTCCTTAAGTGCATCTATTTGTGTAAATTGCCCAAGTGTTCAGCTACAAACCATGCTGATTTAAAACTCACCATCAACTATTTCCCACATTAATTTATGGTAACTCAAACATTTTCACATATAGATTTGAGATCATCTCCACTTTACTGATGAGGAAATCTGAGGCCTAGTAAGTTTTACTGAAGATGACAGAGTTAACAGTAAGAAATAATTTCAAATCCATGCAAACTTCTTTAGAACTCTTGAGAGTAAACCAGGTTCCTTCTAAAATCTCAGTCTCCAGCATTACTTGGAATTGAACAAAAAATTAAATAGACCTTTAGCAAAGATCATGAGTGAATGCTAAATCTTGAAAGGTTCTGTAAGAACAGGGTATTCACTAAGTCTCCAATATCACCCACGGATTCTTATAATTACAAAGGAGTCTCCTTATTCTCTGTAATCTAGAACAGTTTCCAGCCTTTTCTCTTTGGGGACACTGACAGTTTTAAGAATCTAGGCCAGATATCTTGCAAACTATCTCACCTAAATGTGATGTTAATTTTAGGGGGACAAGAATATTACATGAGTAATACTGTATACGTCTCACTGGCTTCATGTGCTTCTATATGTATATATATATATTTAAAGATTCTATTTATTTGACCGAGAGAGAGAAATCAGAGGCAGAGAGGCAGGCAGAGAGAGGGGGAAGCAGGCTCCCCAATGAGAGCCCAATGTGGGGTTCAGGGCTCAATCCCAGGGCCTTAAGATCATGACTTGAGCCGAAGGCAGAGGCTTAACCCACTGAGCCACCCAGGCACCCCTCTCTCAATTTATATTGTATTACACAATTTAAGAACTCAAGTAAAATAAAATAAGCCACACAGATAAAGCTTTTTTGACATCCTATGACTCTAAGTATTGTCTGTTAGTGCAGGTCACCACTTAGCCAACTAAAAATAAAACCGAACTTTCTAGGTTATCTAATTCTTACTGAAGATATTTACAAACATCTGCGTACTGAAGGCATGGTACACCACTATTAAAGCCCTGTATTTTAGCACCTGGATGGCTCATTTGGTTAAGCTTCCCACTGCTATCTCAGGGCCTTTCAGTGTCCTGAGTTCAAGCCCAGCCTCAAAACACAGGCATTAAGTGCTAGATTCCTTGGATTTTAAGTGCTAGATTCAGGAAACCTAGGGATGAGTCAAACAAGTGCTTCTCTCAACGGTCTCATGCTCTTGGTCAGTGAACTTCAACAGTAAAACTGAATTTTATCTCCCTTTGAGTCTGGAGGTGGAGAGAGATGTTGACAGAAATGAGTGTTTTAAAAAGCGAAAAAGTAGAACCATTTTGCACCTGTCAATCACTTAGTTTTTCAGATTTTAACAGAGTTAATCTTAATAACTACAACCCTTTGGCCAGAACAGGGACTCAAAAGTAAGCTGTGACTGCAGGATCCCTCCGGCCACTGTACGGTCAGTGCTCTTACCGCATTCCCTTCTTACTTCCACCACTGTCTGAAAGACCTGCTGAGAGCTGACCAACGTGCCCTCTGTTGAAAATAACATTAAAAACCTTCCTGCAAATCACACGCAACGCGGAAAACGCGGACATTTTGGACCTGGTAGAGCAGCCTCTCACCATTTCATGAAGCAGCACATTGCCGTCTTTAGTGAGCTTGATGTCTCCAGCTCCCGAAACGAGCCTGTTCGAAGGCACAAAAGAATCAGTGTGACTTTTTCAACGGGGACCTAACTGAAGAGTCCCACTGCAACCGGGCTTTACCCTGATCCTAGGGAGCGGGGCCACGCGGCCGGTTCTCGCCGCCCGTAAAGGAATGGTGCAGTGCCCACGCCCTCCCTCCGGAGAAACAGCCTGCCCCCCTCAGGGTCGCCGGAGTCGCCGGGCGCGGAGCGAGTCGCGCACGCGGGCGGCTTTGTTCTCCGCAGAAACGGCATCCATTACAAGAGGAAACGGTCGGGGCAGGAAACAGGAGCGACCCGGGAGTCTGCGGGTAAGCAGGGCCGCAGCTGCGAGTGGTGAAGCCCGGGGGCGCCCGGCTCGAGGCCCGGGTCCCCTGCGCCAGCCCCGCAATGGCGCTGGGTGTCCGCCCGGCCCCCGCCCCGCCAGACCCGCCTTACATCTTCATGGTGCCTTTAGGCCCCAAGTTGGTCCTCAGCACATCCTGCAGGCCCCGGGCCGCGCTGATGTTCACCGCCAGCGCCGCCTGGGCTCGAGCCACCTCGGCCTTGGGGTTCAGGGTCTTCACGGCCGCCATCGCTAACCAGCACAGGAAGAGGAAGAAACCTGGCGGCGCGCCCAGGTCCCAACGCCGGCGCAGCGTGGCCAGGAGGCGCGCGCTCCCGGAGGCTTCTGGAAAAGTCGGGCGCGCCCGCCCCGCCCCCGGAGCTCCCGTGAGCCGCTACCATTGGGCCGCGGGGCGGCTAGCGCCGCTCACTGGGTGGCGGCACCGACGGTCCCGCCCCTCGCGGCCGCGCGGCCTCCATTGCGCGTAGGAGGGCTCTATTCCGGGGCAGTAAGGGTTCGCCGCGGTCGGGTGTTGGCGGCGGTGAGGCCCCGGCTTTTCGGACCCGGGACCTGGGGACGGAGGAGGGGCCTGTGGGCCGCGCGCGTCCGGGCGTGACTGCAGAACGGGCGGCTCTCGCGGAGGTCTCTGGCCGCAGGTGTAGGGTGGGCTCTGCCCCCCCCCCCGCGCGGTTTGCTCGGCATCCTGTCAGCAGCGTTTTCTTGACTGCTGCGTGCTTGGGGGGGGGGGTCTCGGTGCCGTGGGGATACGGCGGTGCGCCTGATAGTGTCTCTCGCCCAGTGCTCGGGGGTTGGAAGATGAAGAGGGCGGGTGCGCGGTGCCTTTTTAGCAAGCTGTTGGCTGAGGAGAAGCCGGGCGGGCGGCCCGCCCCTCCCAGGACGCGCTGCTCTCTAGGCGGGTTTTCTTTATTCATTCATTTGTCGGAGAGCGCCCTGGCAGAGGGAGAAGCGGGGAGCCCCATGAAGGACTCGATCCCAGCACCCTGGGGTCACGACCTGAGGGGAAGGCAGACGCCCTCGAGGCAGGTTTTCGATGGTGGAGTGAGTAGGGATCCGGTTCTGGGAGAGGACTGACTCCCTTCTACGACCAATTCCGAGGGGTGCGTGCGGTTCCTCTCTGCTTCCCGGTACTCAGCGCCCGTATTCGGTCTGCGAGGTGACGTCTTGGCTTCATTTTTGTAGGTAATGAGGAAAATGTTAGAAGTCAAAGTGCCGAAGGGTGTGGTGAAAAGTAGGCTTCTTGCCTTTCCTTCAGCTTCCTTCAGACGGCGCCATCACCCTCAGGTACTCCGAACTTCCGGATGCTGATTTTGTAAATGAGCCTACCGAGGTACGAGTATTTCCTCCACACGGATGCCGGTTTATAACGCGCACGTTGCGGAGCGATTTTCCACATCAGTAGGAGCAGGGACGCCTCCTTCCCGTTAACAGCTGCTGGTATTCTCTGTGAGAGTGACGGGATTAACCGGTCATTCGCTGGGTGACATTTAGGTTGTTCCCGGTCTTTTGCTCTTCAGCTGCCGTGAATACCCTGGTGTGTAATGCTCTGAGGTGGCTTTATGCTTGAGAATCGGAAAAGCACACGTACACGTTTGAGTCATAGCGTTACTTACTGTGCTAAGTACCTTACTTGTGTGTGCAGATGTATTGACTTACAGATGAGTGGGGAGACGGGAGCGGAGATGAAGGTTGTGCGGTTTTCAGGCATGTGCTTGCAGGTAGGGAAAGGGGGGGGTGGATCTCCTGAGGTACAAAATTTAAAGGGGCACCAAAAACTTAGTAATTGAGACCATTTTTTTTTAAAGATTTTATTTATTTATTTGACAGAGATGACAAGTAGGCAGAGAGGCAGGCAGAGAGAGGAGGAAGTAGGCTCCCCGCGGAGCAGAGAGCCCGATGTGGGGCTCCATCCCAGGATCCTGAGATCATGATCTGAGTAGAAGGCAGAGGCTTAACCCACTGAGCCACCCAGGCGCCTAAGACCAATAATATTTTAATACAATATTTAAAAAAAAAATCAGAATTGATGCAAGAAATCCACAATGAATGGAATTTTATTTTTTATTTATTTTTAAAGATCTTATTTATCATTTGACAGAGAGAGACACAGTGAGAGAGGGAACACAACCAGAGGGAGTGGTAGAGGGAGAAGCAGGCTTCCTGCTGAGCCAGGAGCCCGATAATGGGGTTCGATCTCAGAACCCTGGGATCATGACCTGAGCAAAAGGCAGACTCTTAATGACTGAGCCACCCAGGTGCCCCTGAATGGAATTTTTATTAGGCATCTCCACTAACATGACACCAGACAGTCTCAGCAAAACAGATCCACATGATTCCTGTAGAGGCCGTGTGTTTGCATATAGCATTCTACTCGTCTCCACTGCCACACTTTGAAACAAATTAATTGTTTTCATTATATCATGCAAAAGAATGTAGCAAGGGAGCGTAGCCTGTATGCTAATGTATGTCTAGAATGTCTTGGGAGAATTTCACACAAAGGGTCATGTTGTGGGAGCAGCTCCATTTCAATCATAATTGAAGCGGTTGTGGCAACTGCAGATATTTAGCCATTTGATTCGGGAGGGATTTCAATAAAGAATAAAATTTTGAGGAATGAACTCTAATGAGGCAAGGTGGTGGTAATAGAATCCTAGAGACAATTTGAGTTTGAATTCTCGTTTGGCAAAAAAAAAAAAAAATTCTAGTTTGACAATATGTACCATTAGGTGACCTTGGACAAGTTATTTAAATTTTTTTTTTACTCTATTTCCTAATCTATAAAGTAGGGGTAAGTGACATCTTAGAAAAAATTAAATGAGATTGCATTTGTAAGTAACATGCTTTATGTTGTGCCTGACATGGAAGGTGTGAATTGCCACTTTTTGCATTCATACAGTACAATTATGCTATATAATTCTTTTTTTTTTTTTAAGCTATATAATTCTTACGGGACTTCACATGTAGTGTTTCATTCACTAATATGAATCCTTTGCCATTTAATAGGTCAGGTATAATTAAGCCAGTTTCATAGATGATTAAATCAACCCCAAAAGGTTAAATGACCAACAAGGTCATGCTATGTTGTATGAGTAGAGGGTCAAAAACCTAAATTTCACCCTTGACTCCTCCCTTTGCCCCAGCCCCCCACATCCACTTACTCCCTGAACACTTTCACTTTCTAGATATATCCATTTTTCTCCATCCCCACTTACACCATTCAGGTTTAGGCCATGATGATTTCTTACCTGTATAAATACTGTAGTGCCCTAAGTAATCGTTCTGCCTTTCTTCCCCATGTTGCTACTGGAGCAATCTATCAAAAATAAATCTATGAGCCACAGCTCTGCTTATAATCCCTGTTATCCTCAAAACCTTAGACTGAAATATAAACGTCTTAATTTGCTTCCAGATTCAGCAACATCTTGTGCCTACCCCTCTGGGTTAAAACCCTTTTCTCTTTTTCTCTTACTCACTGCATTCCCTGGTCATTCTGAATTTTTCAGTGCTTGGAACACTCTTCAAGGACCACTTCACTCCTCATTCTTATCCCCATTCCCATCCAGTGTGTATAGAAATAAATAAAACCCCTAATCCTCAACAGGCATGGCCTACAAGGAGATAAACTTGTAAACAGGTGAATGACCATAAATTGTAAGATGTTATAGTTAAGAGAAATGAAGTAGAGTGAGCACAGAGGTATTAGCTTTGAGCACCAAGGAAGTTTTCTTGGAGGAGATGAGGCTGATGGGATTTTGAAAGATAGATAATTTTTGCAAGAAGAGGGCTTAGGAGAGTGATTCCAGACAGAGTAACAGTGAAAGGAACTGGCATGCCCATTGAAAGGTGTATACTTAGGATGGAGAGAAGAAGGTTGCAAGAGACAAATCTGGAGAAGTAGTATTTCCTGGCTGTCACGTCCTGGTTAAGACATCTGGGCCAGCAGTGGGAACCTAACTAGTGATGAAGATGACTCTGGAGGTGGAATGGAGGATGAACTAAGAGAAAACTAAGGATAGGGCAATCAGAAAGATGTTGAAAAGTCTGTGCAAAGGTGATGAAGGCATATTTAATGACATAAAGAGGTGTTCTTGATAAGAGGCAAAAACATACTAAATGGTGTAAATTTTACGTTCTCATTTTTGTAACCACTCCCCATGTATCTATACCAAAACAAGGATATGCATTAAAATACTAACTATATTAAAAATTTCAGAATATTTTTATTTTCGCAAAGCTTCACAAATTTATGTAGCCACAAAAGGGAGATGCAGAAGTATATACATGAAAATATGAAATATACAAAGTGTGTCCAGTGTCTTGTTTTTAAGTCTTCCAAGTGTATGTGTATATATATGTATATATATCAATAAAGAACCAGAAGAATATACATCAACATGTTTAACATTTTCTTTCTATGTTTGCCAGTCTTATAGGTGAAAAATGGTATCTTAAAGTTTCGTTTATTGAGAGTGAAGGTGAGCCCATGTCTTAGATCTGACCTGTTTCTGTGAACTGTCTATTCATGTCTTTTGTCTGCTTTCCTGTTTGGTTTCTTGTGGATTTGTAGGAGCTGTTTATGTTTTCTGTGTTGCACTTAACTTGTCTCAATACTATTTGTACAGTAGTTTGTATGTATCTTTTTTCCAATTAAAAATTTAAAAAATTCTTTTCCTGTAGTCACATGTATTTTTTTTTTTTCCTTTTATGAGCATTGGATTTTGTGCTCTACTGTGTAAAACAGGCCTTATGCTCTTAAAAAGTATTCTTAAAATTCTTCCATGTTTTCTTTTGTATTTTTAAGATTTTCATTTTCATTTTAATCCTTGATTCATTTGAAATTTATTTTAGTAAGGAATGTGATAAAAATCTGTGGTATTATGAAAATATGTATTTGGTCTTTGTCCCTGGTTCCTGGCACAGAAGTCCTTAACTATTTCTGAGTATGGGAGTATATTTTGTTATCCATAACAGTTCTGTTTAGAATATACCTGAGCCTGTGTTAATGATGTAAGTTAAGGTGAGAACCCTAGATAGCCTCAGGATGGGGACTGGTCACTAGAAAGACTAAACACAGTGATTATAGGATGGGGATTCTTAGTCCCATGCCCCCATCCTCTGGGGGAAGCATGTGGGCACCAGATAGTTTATAAAAATGGTTGAATAACCAGGGTGGGTAAACACATTGATATCCTGGTAGGGTGGTGTACCTAGAGGGCTTGGAAGCTCTGTGCTTCTTCCCCAGTACCTGGTCTTGTGCATTTCTTCCATTTGGTTTCTTTCTGAGTTGTATCCTTTATAATAAACCATAAACCTAAGTGAAGTGATTTCCCAAGTTCTGAGTCAGTCTCAAAAATTTTCAAACCTGGGGCGCCTGGGCGGCTCAGTGCGTTAATGTCTCTGCCCTCAGCTCAGGTCATGATCCCGGGGTCCTGGGATTGAGCCCCGCATTGGGCTCTCTGCTCAGCAGGGAGCCTGCTTCCCTTCCTCTCTATCTGCCTGCCTCTCTGCCTACTTGTGATCTCTGTCTGTCAAATAAATAAAAAAAAAATCTTAAAAAAAATTTTTTTTTCAAACCTGAGGAGGGAATTGTGGGAACCCCCAAATTTGTAGCCAAGTCAGACAGAAATGGAGGTAGCATGTAGACCTGGAGCTTGTAACTGGAGTCTGAAGTGGAGGCAATCTTCTGGGACTGAGCCCTTCACTGCAGGGTCTGGGCTGATCCCAGGTAGAATTAGAATTGGATTGAATTGCTGGATACCCAGTTGGTGTTGGAGAATCAAGAACGTTGGAATCTGAGGACTGAATTGGTTATCGGTATTTGGAAAGTGCTCACACAGAATCCAGTTTAATTTTTTTTCCAGAATAATTCATATTTTCCACCACTAATATGTAATGCAATTATTAGCATATGCTATGTTCTCAAACGAACCTGGATCCACCTTGGACTAAATTCATAGCTAAGTCTTTATAAGTAGGAACACCATATTTTATTTACTATAGTTTCACAATATGTTTCAAAGTTTGGTAGAGCTGCATCCTCTTCAATCTTTCTTCAGAAATTTTCTGGCTATTTTGCATGTTTGTTTTTCCTAAATGAAGTATAGAATTATATTGTTTTGAAAAATCTGTTCTTTTGGCCTACGCTTTCAGAAATAAGCATGTATTACTTTTTAAATAAAACACATGTTTTATAAGTGTGATATTCAAATCAAAGCAGTGGACATACAGATAGCAAAAGGCCAGGGGCTACAGGCATTCTTGACATAAAGTTGACAGAATTTTGAAACATGTACTATGTGGTCACCATTTCTAGTCTAGAAGTCTGAAGAGGTCAAAGAAATCCCGGAAGTGTGGCAGGTTTAGAATGGGTAGGTGGAGTAATAGTATGGATTTGGGGTAATATTTTTTCTGTTATTGGCCATTCATTCTTTGAGTGTACTTTGTAGCAGAGTAGTGTGCTTGGGGTAAACATACGCACATGAAAAGTGGAGGCTCTCTTGTAGAGCCTTCCTAGTCTATTAGACAAACATACAATAGGACACACAATATACACAATGTACTCAACAGCTATAATGGTATATTCTGAGTGCTATGCTACTACGGAAGACTTCCCAAAGCAAATCTATTTTTAAAATCTTATTTATTTATTTGACACAGAGAGAGAGAGATCACAAGTAGGCAGAGAGGCAGGCAGAGAGAGAGGGGGAAGCAGTCTCCCCGCCGAGCAGAGAGCCTGATGCAGGGCTCTATCCCAGGACCCCGAGATCATGACCTGAGCCGAAGGCAGAGGCTTTAACCCACTGAGCCACCCAGGTGCCCCACAAATCTTTAAAAAAAAAACTATTAAAAATATATTTACTTATTAGAAAGATAATATATGATAATAATAGAAAAATCAAAAACAAAAATTTAAATAAATTCATATTCCCTAAGAGATAACCATCTGTGATTGTTAATTTTATGTGTCAACTTGGCTGGGCCATGTTGGTTCCCAGATATTTGGTCAAATGTTATTCTGAATGTGTTTTTTTGGATAATATTAAAAATTGGTGGACTTACGGGGCACCTGGGTGGCTCAGTGGGTTAAAGCCTCTGCCTTTGGCTCAGGTCATGATCCTGGGGTCCTGGGATGGAGCCCCGCATCAGGCTCTCTGCTCGGCAGGGAGCCTGCTTCCCTTCCTCTCTCTGCCTGCCTCTCTGCCTACCTGTGATCTCTGTCTGTCAAATAAATAAATAAATAAAATCTTTAAAAAAAAATTGGTGGACTTTGAGTAAAGTAGGTTATTCTACATAATTGAGTGGGCCTCATTCAATCAGTTGAAGGCCTTAACAGAATAAAGACTGACCTCCCTATAGCAAGAAGGAATTGTGCCAGCAGACTGTCTTTGGATGCAAACTGCAACTCTTCCCCTGGGTCTCCAGTCTGCCAGCCTGTGCTGCAGGTTTTGGATTCACGAAGCCCCCACGATCACATGAGCCAATTCCTTAAATTTCTCTTTTTTAATCTCAACAGTAGATAATGCCCTTGCTATGGATGGATATATAGATGTGTATACGCATCCTGTTGGTTCTGTTTGGAGAATCCTGACTAATACAGATTTTGATACTAAGAGTGGTTCTAAGGGAGCAGAATCTTAAGGGTGAATTCTCTGAGTAGGTTCTGGGGTTTCTAGAATTGGCTCTCTGATCTGATCAGATTTTAAAGACGCTAAGGATTGTTTTTCCAGTAGTAAACAGTAAAAGTGATGATAAAATCTGTGACATGATATGAAAATAGGAATATGTGAAATACCACTATTGGATATTCCTGATCAAACAAGAGGCAAGGATCTGGATTACTGTGTGTGATACCTTCAAACATTTTTGTCAAACTAACGAGTATAATGAAATTGCTGTTGCTTCTAATGTCACTGAACAAAGTGGGGGAAAAATGGACGAGATCAAGGGTTCAGAGTCCCAGCCCAAGAACTGTATAAATGATTGAAAGCTTCTATGTCTATACTGAAAGATAGTCCTGTAGCTGCAGAGCTGAGATTGCTGAAAACCAAACCCAGAATCTCATCATGTTAGTAGCCAAATTATAATGTGAATTGAAAAGTGTAGGCATTGGTGAGGAAGGAATGGGATTCTGATATTTGGAATGGGGTGTACGAGAATGCCCTGATGAAGTTTGGGACACTGGGCCTGTAAATTCAGTTGTACTTTTTTTGCTGGTAGAAGCAACCTGTCTACCCCTCTCTGTGGAGATATATCCTGCATTGCACTAGGAAACTAATGGTCTGCCCCAAGACAGTTGCCTTGGAAGACACTGCTGATTCTCTTCAGAACCCACTCCCAATGCCCCTCTTTGCATCTAGAACTATAACTAGACTAATATCCCAGTAGGTCCTGGAAGCACAAGTAATAATATAAAGAAGTGGCCCAAATATTGATGGTCCTAACTCCTGCTGTCCTACCTTCTGTGGTCCCAGCCTGCACCTGTGGCTTTATAGGAAGTTCCCTCTGATCAGGTGACAGAGGAAGAGAAAACTTGGTTCTGGTTTACAAATGGTTCTGCAGGATATGCAGGCACCACCCAAAAGTGGGCAGCTGTGTACATTCATGAAGGCAGTGATAGAGGGAGATCCTCTGAATAGGCAGAACTTCAAGCAGTGCATCTGGTTACTCGTTTTGCTTGGAAGGAGAAATGGCCTGATGAGTGATTATATACCAATTCATGGGCTGTGGCCAGTGGTTTGGCTGGGTGGTCAGGGACTTCGAAGGAACATGATTAGAAGGTTGCTGACAAGGAAGTCTGCAAAAGAGATACATTGATTTCTCTGAATGGGTGAAAAACATGAATATATTTGTGTCTTGTATAAATGCTCAGCAAAGGGTGACCACAGCAGAGGACGATTTTAATAAGTGGATAACAATTGGCCCCTTCAAGCCACTGCTGTCTTTGCCCAGTGAGTGGCCATGGTGGCAGGTTGGAGGTTATGATGGGGTCAACAACATGGACTTCATTCACCAAGGCTGATCTGGCTATAGCCATTGCCAAGTGCTCAGTCTGCAGAAACCAACACTGCATCTCTGATATGACTATTCATTGGAGTGATGAGCCAGCTACCTGATGGCAGGTTGATTACACTGGACCACTTCTGTCATGGAAGAGGCAACAATTTGTTTTTATTGGAATTGACACTCTGGACATAGATTTGCCTTCCTTGCACATAATTCTTCTGCCCAAGCTAACATCTGTGGACTCACTGAACGCCTTATCCACCATCATGGTATTCCACACAGCATTGCTTCTGGTGAAGGAACTCAACTTTATAGCAAGTGAAGCTTGGCAATAGGCCCATGGTAATGGAATTCACTGGTCTTACCATGTTCCCCACCATCCTAAGTAGCTGATTTGACAGAATGGTGGAATGGTGTTTCAGATTCAGTTACAGTGCCAGCCAGGTGGCAGTATCTAGTGGGGCCGAGGGAAAGGTTCTCCAGGAAGCTTATATACTCTGAATCAATGTCCAATATAGGGTGCTGTTTTTCTCATAGCAGGCATTCACCAGTCTAGGAATCAAGGGATGGAAATAGAAATGGCAACCCTAGTAACCCAGTAAAATTTTTGCTACCTATCCCTAAAAACTTGTGCTCTACTAGGCGACTGGTCTTAGTTCTAAAGGGAGAAATGCTTCTAATAGGAGACATAGTAATAATTCCAATGAATTGGAAATTAAGACTGTCACTTGACCACTTTGGATTTTTCATGCCCTTGTATCAACAGATTTGTCTTTTAACTTTATGAAGTTTGCTTCTGTTTTTGTTATGTGAAAACATTTTATTTATTTTTTTAAAAGATTTATTTATTTATTTATTTGGCAGACAGAGATCACAAGTAGGCAGAGAGGCAGGCGGGGGGGGGGGGGGGCGGGGGCAGGGAGGCAGGCTTCCCGATGAACAGAGAGCCCGATGCGGGGCTCGATCCCAGGACCCTGGGATCACGACCTGAGCTGAAGGCAGAGGCTTTAACCCACTGAGTCACCCCGGCACCCCAAAACATTTTTATTTCTATGTGGTCAAACTTACTAAGGTTTTTTTAAGTTTGAGTACTCATTAAAAGTAACTCCTTTACTGCAAGAGTAAATTTATTTCTCCCTATATCACTTGTAATTTTTGCTTTATGAGTATGATATTATACAACATAATTCCTGATACTTATACCTTTTCATTGTGAATTAAAACTGTAAGCAGTATTTCTCATTTAAAGATTTTTGGCCTCTACCTCATTGTCAATTAAAATTGTTACTCCTGCTTTCCTTTATTTGCCCTTGACTAGCAGATCTTTAGTCATCCTATTTCAATCTTCTGAATCACTTTTAGGTGAGCCTCAATAATGCAGCATACAGTTTGGTTTCACTTTTAGATGCAATCTGAAAATTCTTTTTTAAAGATTGATTGATTTATTGATTTATAAATATCAGGGGTAAATATGCAGTAGTGCTATTGCTTGGTCGTAGGGTAGCTCTATTTTTAACTTCTTGAGGAAACTCCACACTGTTTTCCAGAATGGTTGTACCAGTTTGCATTCCCACCAACAGCGTAAGAGGGTTTCCCTTTCTCCATGTCCTCATCGGCATCCATTGTTTCCTGGGTTATTAATTTCAGCCATTCTGACTCCTGTGAGGTGGTATCTCAGTGTGGTTTTGATTTGTAGTTCCTTGATGCTGAGTGATGTTGAGCATTTTTTCATGTGTCTGGTGGCCATTTGGATGTCTTCTTTGGAGAAATGTCTATCATGTCTTCTGCCCATTTCTTAGCTGAATTTTTTGTTTTTTGGGGTTGATGATTGATTGAGTTTGATGAGTTCTTTATAGTTTTAGATATTAGCTGTTTATCTGATATGTTATTTGTGAATATCTTTTCCCATTCTATAGATTGTCCTTTAGTTTTGTTCATTGTTTCCCTTGATGTGCAAAAGCTTTTTATCTTGATGACGTCCCAATAGTTCATTTTTCCTTTTGATTCTCTTGCCTCTGGAGAGATGTCTAGCAAGAAGTTGCTGCAGCTGATGTCAAAAGGTTGTTGCCTGTGTTCTCCTCTAGGATTCTGATGGATTCCTGTCTCATGTTTACGTCTTTCATCCATTTTGAATTTATTTTTGTGTGTGGTGTAAGAAAGTGGTCCAGTTTCATTCTTCTGCACGTGAGTGTCCAATTTTCCCAACACCATTTGTTGAAGAGACTGTCTTTTTTCCATTGAATATTCTTTCCTGTTTTGTCAAAGATTAGTACCCATAGAGCTGAGCATCCATTTCTGGGTTCTCTCTTCTGTTTCATTGATCTCTGTGTCAAAAACAGGGCCCAGGGGCGCCTGGGTGGCTCAGTGGGTTAAAGCCTCTGCCTTCGGCTCAGGTCATGATCCCAGGGTCCTGGGATCGAGCCCCACATCGGGCTTTCTGCTCAGCGGGGAGCCTGCTTCTCCCTCTCTCTCTCTGCCTGCCTCTCTGCCTACTTGTGATCTCTCTCTCTCTCTCTCTGTCAAATAAATAAATAAAATCTTAAAAAAAAAAAAAAAAACATGGCCCATACCACACTGTCTTGATTACAGCTTTGTAATACAGCTTAAAGTCTGGAAATGTGATGCCTCCAGTTTTGTTTTTCTTTTTCAACATTACTTTGGGTACAAATTTGGCTATGTAAATTTTAGAATTGTTTGTTCTAGCTCTGTGAAAAATGCTGGTGGTATTTTGATAGGGATTGCATTGAACGTGTAGATTGCTTTGGGTAGCATAGACATTTTTAATGTTTGTTCTTCCAACCCATGCACATGGGATGTTTTTCTATTTCTTTCTGTCTTCCTCAGATTCTTTCATAAATGTTCTGTGTTTTTCAGAATACAGATCCTTTACATCTTTGGTTAGGTTTATTCCTAGATGTCTTATGGTTTCTGGTGCAATTGTAAATGGGATTGATTCCTTGATTTCTCTTTCTATTACTTCATTATTAGTGTATAGAAATGCAACAGATTTCTGAGCATTGATTTTATATCCTGCAACTTTGCTGAATTCCTGTATCAGTTCTAGCACTTTTTTGGTGGAGTCTTTGGGACTGGGTGAAGTCTACATTTCATGTCATCTGTGAAGAGTGGAAGTTTTACTTCTTCTTTGCCAGTTTGGATGCCTTTTATTGCTTTTTGTTGAGTAGACATCCTTATCATGCTCCTGACCTTAGGGGAAATGCTCTCAGTTTTCCCCCATTAAGGATGATATTTGCTATGGGTCTTTCATGTATGGCTTTTCTGATGTTGAGGTATGTTCCCTCTATCCCTACATTGTGGAGAGTTTTTATCAAGAAAGGATGCTGTACTTTGTCAAATGGCTTTTCTGCATCTATTGAGAAGAGCGTGTGGTTCTTATCCTTTCTCTTTTATTAATGTGGTGTATCACATTGATTGATTTGTGGATGTTGAACCACCCCTGCTGCCCAGGAATAAGTCCCACTTGGTCATGTGAATAATTCTTTTAATGTACTGTTGGATCCTATTAGCTAGTACCTTGTTGAGAATTTTTACATCCATGCAAAATTGGGGATATTGGTCTGCAATTCCCCTTTATGGTGGGATCTTTGTCTAGTTTGGGGGTTAAGGCTTCATAGAATAAGTTTGGAAGTTTTCTGTACATTTCTATTTTTGGGAACAGTTTCAGAAGAATAGGTATTAATTCTTCATCAGATGTTTGGTAGAAAACCGCTGGGAAGCCATCCAGCCCTGGATGCTTGTTTTCTGGGAGATTTTTGATTACTGGTTCAATTTTTTTGCTGGTTATGGGTCTGTTCACATTTTCTGTTTCTTCCTTTTTTGGTTTTGGTAGCTTATATGTTTCTAGGAATGCATCCATTCCCCCCAGATTGTCTGATTTGTTGGCATATAATTGCTCATGATATTCTGTTAGAACTGTTTGTATTTCTTCAATGTTGGTTATAATCTCTCCTCTTTCAGTCATGATTTTAAATTTTTTAATATTTTTTTAAATTTATTTAATTCTATTTTTAAAATTTATTTTATTTATTTATTTATTTATTTATTTATTTATTTATTTATTTATTCTCTTCTTGATAAGTCTGGCTACAGGTTTATCAGTCTTTCTAATTCTTTTATTAAACAACCAGCTCCTAATTTTGTTGATCTGTTGTACTTTTTTTTTTATTTCTACCTCATTGATTTCTGTTCCAATCTTTATTATTTCTTTTCTCCTGCTGGGTTCAGGCTTTATTTGCTGTCCCTCCCCCCACCCCAACTCCTTCAGGTGTAATGTTATATTGTGTGTTTGAGATTTTTCTTGCTTCTTGACAAAGGCTTGTATTGCTATATACTTCCCTCTTAGGACTGCCTTTGCTGCATCCCAAATGGTTTGAACTGTCATGTTTTCATTTTCATTTGTTTCCATGTATTTTTTTTAAAATTCTTTAATTTCCTTCTACCCATTCATTCTTTTTTTTTTTTTTTAAGATTTTATTTATTTGGGGCGCCTGGGTGGCTCAGTGGGTTAAGCCGCTGCCTTCGGCTCAGGTCATGATCTCAGGGTCCTGGGATCGAGCCCCGCATCGGGCTCTCTGCTCAGCGGGGAGCCTGCTTCCTCCTCTCTCTCTGCCTGCCTCTCTGCCTGCTTGTGATCTCTCTCTGTAAAATAAATAAATAAAATCTTTAAAAAAAAAAAAAGATTTTATTTATTTACTTGAGAGAGTGAGAGAGACAGAGAGAGACAGAGCATGAGAAGGGGAGGGTCGGAGGGAGAAGCAGACTCCCCGCTGAGCAGGGAGCCTGATGTGGGGCTCGATCCCAGGACCCCTGGATCATGACCCAAGCCAAAGGCATATGCTTAACCTACTGAGCCACCCGGGCACCCCCCATTTATTCTTTAGTAAGATATTCTTTAACCTCCATGTATTGTGGTCCTTCCAAATTTCTTGTGGTTGACTTCAAGTTTCATAGCATTGTGGTCTGAAAATATGCATGGTATGAACTAACCTTTTTGTTCTGGTTGAGTCCTGATTTGTGATCTAGTATGTGATCTGTTCTGGAGAATGTTCCATGTGTACTTGGGAAGAAAGTATATTTTGCTGCTTTAGGATGAAATGCTCTTAATATATCTGTTCAGTGCATCTGGTCCAGTGTGTAATTCAAAGCTCTCATTTCAGGGCACCTGGGTAGTTCAGTTGGTTAAATGTCTGCCTTTGGCTTAGGTCATGATCCCAGGGTTCTGGAATCAAGTCCCACATTGGCTCCCTGCTCAGTGGGTTATCTCCTTCTCCCTCTGCCCCTTCCCCTTCTCATGCCTTCTCTAGCTCTCTCTTGTGTGTTCTCTGTCTCTCTCAAATAAATAAAATCTTTAAAAAAATTTTTAAAAATGGGAGAAAAGGGGCACCTGGGTGGCTCAGTGGATTAAAGCCTCTGCCTTCAGCTCAGGTCATGATCCCAGGGTCCTAGGATCGAGCCCCACATTGGGCTCTCTGCTCAGCAGGGAGCCTGCTTCCCTCTCTCTCTCTGCCTGCCTCTCTGCCTACTTGTGATCTCTGTCTGTCAAATAAATAAATAAAATCTTAAAGAAAAGGAAGAAAAACCCACCCAAAAACCCCCCAAACCCTCATTTCCTTGTTGATTTTCTGCTTAGATGAATCCAGTGAATCCACATCCATTGCTGTGAGTGGGGTGTTAAATTCCCTCTACTATTATTGTATTATCATCAATGAGTTTCTTTAAATTTGTTATTTTTTTAAGCTCTTTTTCTAAAAGAGTTCATTTATTTGACAGAGAGAGAGCAGCAGAGGGAGAGGGAGAAGCAGGCTCACCACTGAGCAGGAAACCTAATGCAGGACCTGAGTCGAAGGCAGAAGCTTAACTGACTGTGCCATGCAGGCACCTTCTGTAAGTTCATTACTAATTGATTTATATATTTGGCTACTTCCAAGTTAGGGGCATATATATTTGCAATTGTTAGATCTTGTTGGATAAAGCCCTTTATTATGACATGATGTCCTTCTTCCTCTCTTATTACAGTCTTGGTTTAAAATCTAGTTTGTTTGATAGAAGGATTGCCACCCCAGCTTTCTTTTGATGTCCATTAGCATGATAGATGGTTCTCTACCTCCTCACTTTCAGTCTGGAGGTGTCTTTGGGTCTAAAACGTGTTTCTTGTAAGCAACATATTGATGTGTCTTGTTCTTTTGTTTGTTTTGTTTTTTCTTTCTGATACCTAGTGTCTTTTGATTGGAGCATTTAGCCCATTTACATGCAGAATAATTATTGAAAGATATTAACCTAGTGCTATTGTATTACTTGTAAAGTTGCTGTTTCTGTAGATTGTCTGTTCCATTCCAGTCTTTGTTATTTTTGGTCTCTCTTTCTCTCAATATGTCCCCTTTAATATTTCTTGCAGGGCTGATTTAGTGTTCATGGATTCCTTTAGTTTTTGTTGGTCTTGGAAACTCTCTTTCTATTCTGAATGACAGCTTTGCTGGATAAAGTATTCTTGGCTGCATATTTTTCCCATTTAGCACATTGAATATATTGGGCCAGTCCCTTCTGGCCTGCCAGGTCTCTGTGGACAGGTCTGCTGCCAGCCTTACATGCCTACCTTTGTAGGTTAAGTATGTCTTGTCCCAGACTGCTTTCAGGATTTTCACTATATTTTTGTAATTTGCAATTTTTACTCTAATATGTTGAGGTTTTGACCTATTTTTGTTGTTTTTGAAGGGAGTTCTCTGTGCTTCTTGCCTTGAATGCCTGTTTCCTTCCTCAGATTAGGGAAGTTCTCAGCTATAATTTGTTCAAGTGAAACTTCAGCCCTTTATCCCCCACTCTTCTTCTGGGACTTACTTTGCTTTACGAATCACTAACTTCCCTAGGTCTACCTTCATAATGTAATAGTTTTCTTTCCCTTTTCTTTTCAGCTTCATTATTTTCTGTAGTTTTATCCTGTAGATCACTGGTTCACTCGTCTGCTTCTTTCGTCTTCATTTGTGTGGTCTCCAGTTGGGACTTCATCTCAGTTATAGCATTTTTACTTTTGGCCTCACTAGATTTTAGTTCTTATTTCTCTACAGTAAGGGATTCTCTAGTGACTTCTATGCTTTTTTCAAGCCTGGCTGGTATCTTTATAATTGTTGTTTTAAATTCTAGTTTGGATATCTTACTTATAGCCATATTGATTAAATCCCTGGCTGTAGGGGGGCCTGGGTGGCTCAGTGGGTTGAACCTCTGCCTTGAGCTTGGGTTGTGATCTCGGAGTCCTGGGATCGAGCCCTGCATCGGGCTATCTGCTTGGTGGGGAGCCTGCTTCCCCCTCTTTCTGCCTGCCTACTTGTAATCTCTCTCTCTGTGAAATAAATTAAAAAAAAAAAAAATCCCTCGCTGTGAGTACTACCTCCTGTTCTTTCTTTTGTGGTGAATTTCTCTGCCTCATCATTTTGTCCAGAAAATAAAAGAAGAAAGAAAAAAACAACAACAGCATCATCAACAACAGAAACAAAACAAACAAACAAACAAACAAAAAAACTAGATCCTGGGTGTGTTTTGGTCTGCTTGTTAAAAGAAACTAGATCCCAGCCCCTGGGTGTCAGTGGGTTAAGCTTCTGCCTTCAGCTCAGGTCATGATCTCAAGGTCCTGGGATTAAGCCCCACATCTGGATCTCTGCTCAGCAGGGAGGCTGCTTCCCCCTCTCTCTCTGCTTGCCTCTCTGCCTACTTGTGGTCTCTCTCTCTCTCTCTCTATGTCAAATAAATAAATAAATTCTTTAAAAAAAATAAACTAGATCCCAAAATAAAGAAAGAACATATACATGTAAAAATTTCCCCTAGAGCTAAAGCTTTGCAGCCCTCTATGATCAGTGAACTTGGTGTGAATGAGTTGTTGTGCTGGTCTTTAGGGGGAGGGACCTGTTACATGGTGTCAGGTGAACTTGCCCTAGTGGAAACGGGCCTCCAGTGCACAGGAGCAGCTCTGGAGTCCACTAGGTTGTGCTGTTTGGCTCCCTGAGGGCTTTCAGTACTGATGGGTGGGGTGAACGTTTTGTTGCCCAGTCTCCAGCTCCGGAGCTGAAAAATGGGCATCCTGGACTCTCCAGTGAGCCCTTACAGGAGAGCAATCAATCACTCTTGTCTACCGGGTTTCTGTCAGAACTCAGTGTTCACCCTGCCTGTGTCTGAGCATATTTATCTCGAGCGTGCGCTGAGTCCCCAAACCCTAACTTTTAGGGACTCCTGCAGTGTAAACCCGGGCTGTTCACGCAGGGAGGGTCTCGCCACCTTTCTGCCTTTTGCTGAACGAGACCCATGCAAGTGGTCGCAGGACGGCTCAGCAGTTCGCGGTTTAGGACAACCCAGAGCAGAGAATTGGCACCTGGACTCACTGTTCTCAGCGGGCTTTCATGCTCCTGTGCCTGGGAACCATTCGGCACGCAGGCACCACCATTTCTTGCGAACCTGGCGATCCTCAGACCGCACTGTCACAGCCTGGATGCCACCCAGCTTCGCCACCTGAGCACCTTGAAGCCAGGCACGTCCCCCAGTGTAGCCGACTTCTAAAGGTTCTAATGTTGGCTCTGGTGTTTTTAATACTTTGGGGTAGTCTCCTTAGGCAGTCTGTTCTCCTGCCACCATATCCTTAGCTACAGCACACCGGGTTCAAGTCTCTGTACTTCCTACCTTCGGATTAGTGGTGGCTTTTCTCCCAGGAGACTTGCAGAATTTGTTTTCTCAGACTTCCTACTGATTTTTGGGTGTTCCGAATGACTTGATAACTATCTAGCTGTATTCAAGGGATAAGACAAACTTAGGGTCCCCCTATTCCTCTGCCATCTTAACTCCTCTCCTGGAGAGATCTTTAGATCCACAAGAACTCTATGGAACTCCAGACTGCGTCTCTCACAACTCCCCGATGTCATTCCTCTGGGCTTGATTCAGAGACCATTATCTCTGGCCAGGGCAACTGCTCTTGCTTTCAAATGGCTTTTAGAAGTGAGGACCACACTGTGGTTCATCTTGATGGGATGAGTGTCCTTCAGATGCTGGAAAGATCAGGGAGGCCTTGGCTTGGAGCTATGACACTAGGTTCAGGAGGGGGAGGAGCTAAAGGAGGATCTTGAGGACCAAGAGCTGATGCAAATTCAGCCACTGCCTCCCACCAAGGTCAGCAGGAAGCTGTTGATGGTTTCTTCAACGGTGTCTTTCCTTATTTTTAAATCCAGTAGCTGTTATTTATGTATCTTTAAATACTTATTTTGTTCTCATGTTTGGTTATTTTCTTTGGGAAGTTCAGCTATGCTTTTGTTGCATCTCCCTTGCCCGTTTTCTATCATTTTCTCTTTTATTCTCTTTCATTATTTTATATAGGTTGCTTAATTCTCTATCATTATATACTGTTTGCTTTGCTCAGTTTTAACCTTTGTATTGGTAAGTGAGTTTTTCATAGTATCTAATTTATTTGTGTCCTTTTTTAGTTTCATCTTTATTTTTTTATTTTCCCCCTTTGACTTTTCCCTTAGATTTTGTTTTGTCTTTTGTCTTCCTCTTCTCATGTCATCTCTTCCCTGAACTCCTGCCTTTGTATTTTTGTTTGGATGGAGTCAATTCCCTGTGTTTTTAATATCAAAACAGAATATATAATCAGTCTTAGTTTTCATCTTTTCTGTGACTTACAGTTTTCTGGTGTGTACTTTTAGCTATAGGTAAGATTTGCTGTCCTTTTCTACCACTCTTAAATAGTAATTTTGTATGAAAAGTTGTATTAGTTTGTATAACAAAAAACCACAGACTGGGTGACTTAAAAAATACAAATTTGTTTTCTCACTCTTCTGCAAGCTAGAAGACCAAGATCAAGGTGTCAGCATGTTTGGTTTATTCCAAGCCTTCTCTTTGGGTTTGCAGAAGGCTGCTTTCTCACCGTATCCTCATAGAATCTTTGTTCTGTGTGCACTCACATTTCTGGTGTCTCTCCATGCATCCAGCTTTCCTCTTTGTTTTGAGATCCCAGTTGGACTGGATTAGGGTGTAGTCTAAGGACCTCATGTTGACCTAATCATCTCTTTGACAGCCTTATCTCCAACTGTTTTCACATTGTGAGGTATAAGAGGTTAGAACTTAAGCATATGAATTTTGGAGGTACACAGTTTTAACTCATAACAAAGGTATTTGTCACTTTGTTCTTCTTTATTTTTAATCCATTTCTTTAAAAGATTTTATTTATTTGAGAGAGCGAACATGGGAGGGGGGAGGGTCAGAGGGAGAAGCTGACTAGCCCCCTGAGCAGGGAGCCTGATATGGGACTCAATCCCAGGACTCCAGGATCATGACCCGAGCCAAAGGCAGTCGCTTAACCAACTGAGCTACCCAGGGACCCATTTTTAATCCATTTTTAAATGAATTGTGTTTTCTAGGACCCATGATTTTCAGGGCTCTCCTGCGAAGGAAGGGCAAGAGGGCCCAAGGTAGTTTTCCAGGCTGAACGGTGCCAAAGTTTTTAGCTGCCATGGTCACACCGCCTCATTCAGTGTGGCTTTTCTTAGTTTTTGTGTAGCCTCTCTTCCTTTGCTTCCTTGTTCTAAACTGGCCCGTACCTGCTGTCATACCTGTGCTCTCTGGCTTTGTCACTGGTCATTGAACCCAGGAAACATAGTGCCTGCATTTGAGGTGAGCTGTTTATCTACTTTCTGAGATTTATCATGTTTGGTTTCCAAGACATTCTTTTGGATACTCTGTACCTTCTCTGTCTACTGGGTTCCTTGTAGCCTCAGTGCAACCTCACTTCTCATCGCTGTGTGCGCTCTGGTTGTTTTGAACAACAGGTATTTTCATTTTCATGTGAACTTCTCATCCTCAGGGAATCTGCTTTCTGGTGTTTTCTGGGATCTGCTGCTGCTCCTTCCCTTATGACCTCCCAAGTGCCACTCCCCATGCGTTGCTGCCCAATCTCCGCTGCTGTAGGTGGCCCTTATTCAGGCCTTGGAGTCTCTAGTGGCTTTTCTTCTAGTATTGTGGAATACGGGATATTCAGGTCCCCCTCAACCAACTCTCCATTGCTTTGTAGAATTTCTAGGAGGAGAGGGAAGATTCAGTCATAAATGGCTGCACTTTTTATATTGTAATCCTATCGCTTTATAATGTAAGTGTTCCTATTTTTCTCCACTATAAGGATAGCTTTATGTTTTCCCTAATGACAAATGTAATACTTAATGCGTAACCATGTAGGAGATTCAAGTAACACAAAAGAGTACAAGGAAGAGTGAAAATCATCGAGAGGCAGCCATTCAGCATTTTGGTAAACATTTCAAATATCTTCTAGTTACATATAGATTTATATGAATAAGTTCATACTGTATATATTGTTTTATATTCTGCATTTTTACTCAGTAATTTGTCCAAAAGCTCTTTGTCAATAAATATAGATTTACCATCCTTTTAAATGGCTATGCTGTATTCTATTGTATAATATTTATATACCATACATATATATACCACATGGTATATACATTATGTAAATTGTTTAACTTACCTAATGAACACCCTGAAAGAGAAATATTTCTACATTGATTGAGCTCTTTGGGATTGGTAACTAGAAGTTAAAAAATTGCATGCATTTATATTCACACTGCTGATAAGGGCCCATTTTCCTGCATCCTTATCAACCTTTTTCATCTTTGTGTATGTGTGAAAAAATTTGTAACTCATTATTTTTCTTTGAATTTCTTTACTAGTTTAATTAGTTTTTTTTTGTTTGTTTATTGGCCTTTAGTGAATTGCATATTCATGTTCTTTGCCCATTTTTCTACTGGAATTAGTTGTGTTTTTTTTTTTTAAGATTTTATTTACTTATTTGACAGAGATCACAAGCAGGCAGAGAGGCAGAGAGAAAGGGGGAAGCAGGCTCCCCGCTGAGCAGAGAGCCCTTTGTGGGGCTCGATCCCAGGACCCTGAGATCACGACCCAAGCCGAAGGCAGAGGCTTAACCCACTGAGCCACCCAGGCGCCCCTGGAATTAGTTTTTTATTATTTATTTGTAGGTCTTTGTAATCTGCGCTGTTCCTTGGCCTGCCTTTGTCATATCTGTTCCTTGCTCTTCCTCTGCTCTGTTCTATCTGACACCTACGGAAAATACATTTCCCCTTAGGTTCCTGTGTCAGCTGGCTTCTAGCTAGATTTGGCCAAGAGAAACACTGACGAGAGGAAATGAGAAACCAGGGTGTTTCTCCCCCATGTTTCAGGTGGCAATGTGTGTATTTCCTCTATGGCTCCTGCTTCAATTGGACAGCCCACTGAGCAACCCAGATACCCTGAGCATCTTGTGTTCTAATGGAGCACCTCTGGGTGGGGTTCTGGATGAAACCTAGTCACCAGAAAGACCAGTCCATAATTAGAAGCTTGGAAATTTCAGTCCTGCCCCCATTCTCTTGAGAAGAGAGAAGGGCTGAAAATGGAGTTACTGATCTATCATGCCTCTGAAGACTCCATAAGACCCAAAAGTGTATGGGGTTCAAAGAGCTGCCAGGTTGTATGACACCCTGAGGTGCTACACCCCAGCTTCATGGGGGACTGAAGCTCCTGCACTTGAGACTCTTCCAGACTTCACCCTATGTGTACCTCTACGTTTGGTTGTCCGTCTCTATGCTGTAGTAAGCTGGTAAATGTGTTTCTGAGTTCTGAAAAAGTACATGATCCAGCAAATCAATCAGACCTAAGGAAGGGGTCACTGGAACCTCTAATCTAGAGCTAGTCAGTCAGAAACACAGATGATAACTGGTATCTGAAATGTGTGTGCGGATGGGGCAGTCTTGTGGGACTGGGCCCTTAACTTGTGGGATATTATGTTTGAGAAGATAGTGTCAGAATTGAGTTAAATTATAGGATAATAGGATACACAGCTGGTGAAACTTCCACATTTCATGACCAGAAGTAAAGTGTTTTGTGTAAGTAGTAAAAGACAACATAG
The DNA here is from genome assembly GCF_010015895.1 of Lontra canadensis. Classification (NCBI taxonomy): domain Eukaryota; kingdom Metazoa; phylum Chordata; class Mammalia; order Carnivora; family Mustelidae; genus Lontra; species Lontra canadensis. Next base: position 344,609 of record NW_022631039.1, on the reverse strand, counting down.
GAGGAAAGAATTGGGTTTTGCTTCCTACACGGGGAGGAAAAAAACCCAAGTTTTTCTCTTTTTAATTACATACCCATAATATATTTATTTTATAGCTGGAAATTTGTACCTTTTGGCCACTTTCATGGAGTTCATGCTCCCTGCTCCTAAAGCATTTAGTTTTAATCGATTCATAAACCATTACAAAACTAATAAATTTTTTAAACTAATCTCAACCAATATGAAACCAAATAAATTAGAAAGGTAAATTCTTCATTCCTTTTACTCCCCGGGATTAATTGCTCACCAGAATTACTGTTTACATGCACAGAGTTTTCTTCTTTCAGAAATGGGAATCGACCAATATATATTATTCTGCAGTCTGCCTCATTCACAGGACATATCATGGACATATGTGCACTGTGTGATTTATTTTGAAAGTCAGTGTTTACATTAAGTTGTATTTTCCTTTAACTACAGTCTTTTAAAACATGATATTTCAATGTATTGATACTTAATGTATTGATATACAAATATCACATGTATCATAAAATATTTTATATATATGCACACAGATATAAAAGTATATATACTCACTGCCATTAAAGAAATCTATAATTTCTTCCCAGTCTCATTTTCTTTCCTGTTTCCAGAAATAACTACCACCCTGGATTTTATGTTGTAAGTTCTTTATGATATTAAATGATACTCTCTTTTTTAAGTGTCTGGTCAATGACTATATGTGTACAGTATCGTGAGCATTCTTATATGTGACTCCTGCTACTCATGTGCAAGAATTTCATCTGAGAGCATTCCAGAGGTGGAATTGCTGGGTCATAGAAAATGTCCATGTTCAGTGTTACTGAACGATATCATGTTGTTTTCTGGAGTGATTGTTCCAACTTACTTTATTTTATTTTATTTTATTTTATTTTTATTTTTTGTAAAGATTTTATTTATTTATTTGACAGACAGAGATCACAAGTAGGCAGAGAGGCAGGCAGAGAGAGAGGAAGAAGCAGGCTCCCCGCTGAGCAGAGAGCCCGATGCGGGGCTGGATCCCAGGACTCTGGGATCATGACCTGAGCCGAAAGCAGAGGCTTTAACCCACTGAGCCACCCAGGTGCCCCCCAACTTATTTTAGAAGACTATTTTAGAAGGCTATTTTATTAGCACTAAATTATTTTTTAAAAGTACATGATTCTAGGGTGCCTGGGTGGCTCAGTTGGTTAGGCCACTGCCTTCCGCTCAGGTCACGATCCTGGAGTCCTGGCATCAAGTCCCGCATTGGGCTCCCTGCTTGATGGGGAGTCTGCCTCTCCCTCTGACCCTCCCCCATCTCATGCTCTCTTTTTCTCTCTCTCAAATAAATAAATGAAATCTTAAAAAAAAAGTACATGACCCTAACACAGTTAATCATCAGTGAATATGTTAGCTTGTAAAAATGTGACATATAGGAAACCTTTCAGGAATACTACTAGTATTACCTGTATTACTTTTTACTAACCAATTATGATTAAAGTTGTGCAAATAATACTGCATTGCATTTGGCTTACATGTGCTATTTAACATTGTTCCTGAAGAACAACAATGAAGCATATTATAATCTCCTTGTATAGTTATGACTTGTTAGGCAAGATTACTTTGTGATTCTTTCATGTATTTGTGACCACCCATTAGCTTCCTCTGGACATTTTTTTTTCAGTGTGGTTTGTGTTGTAGAGCACTGCTACCTCATGACCCAAGTGTTAGTACAGATGTGACTATGAGGTAGGTACAGAGACCATGAGTAGCTGACAGATTTTATTCAATGCAAATATTTTATTTGAAATCTGTTTCATATTAAGCATCTATGAAATATGAATAATAGCAGGAACTAATTATACTTTTCCACATTATTGTACTTGCGTTTCTTTCCCCCTAGAAATACTCAATTACCGTCTATGCTTATATACAAATATTTGGTGTTTAACATCTTTTATTATACTGATGTCTAAATTACTACAAAATATAAACAGGTTCTTAATTAGATTGTTATTTTAGGCCCCCTTATTTTACCCTCCCCCATTAGTGGTATCATTTTTTACCTCATATTTCAGAACATCAAAATTCCACCTCTCCATTCTTCAGATCAGAACCTTCTTTGACACATCTGGGAGAAATTAAACCAGATGTGCCCCAAACCTGCAACCATTTTCTTGCTGAACTTCAAGGGCACGCCTGGCTACAGAGCAGCAGCACTCTTGTTTCCGGATAGAACTGTCTTTTGAGAGGTTCTGTAGCAAAGGGCAGGGATGTGGTGACCGAGTGTCCTGCTCCAGCAATTGCGTCCCCTCTCCCTGAGTGACCACTTGTAGGGAACCTGAACTGTTAGCGCCTGAGGTTTAGGGCGGCACCTAACTGTCCTGCTGACCAGAAGGTAAATGTGTGGAGGTGCTCACCCCTTATTTATTATAGTCAACTTAAAAGTAGCTCGGCAAGTGACACCTAGAAGAAAATAAGATGACAAGAAAAAAGAAAAGAAAAAGAATCAGACTCATTTTGTCACTCATAGCTTTCTGCATTTTAGTTGCGAATATAAGTAGTTTTGCTTTTGATACTGTATATATTTTTAACAGATGGTTGATATATAATATGAATAGAAGTAGTTACTGAAATTCCCCTGGAGACCTACATTCCTAGAACAGAAGGTCAAACGTGAATTCAAAAAAGATCCCTAGGAGCTTCCGTTAATTGCAGAAAAGGTCCCTAAGGAACCCAGAAGTCCCTGGCTTTCTCTTACTCTCGTTCCTAGTGCGGCGGGCCGGGAGCGCATCGGCCCCTCCCGCGTGAAGGGGAGGGGGGGCGGGCTCAGAGAATCCCCGCCCAGGGGCGGGGCCGGGAGGTGGCGAGGCTGCGGGTCCGCGGCCGAGGGGCGGGCTCAGAGAAGTCCCGCCCAGGGGCGGGGCCAAGCTCTTCTGCCCAGCCCCGCCGCGCACTGCGCGGCTGTGCTGTCGGCGGCTGGCAAACCCGCTCGGAGGCCGCCGCGCTGCCAGCAGACCTCACGGGGCTGCTCGGGGAAGCCTCGGCGGGTCTGCGTAGGCCGCCCCCCTCGGAGCTCCGCGGCTGAGGGTCGGGGCGCGCCCGCGGCTGCCTGCAGTCGGAAGGGCAGCCCGGGAACTAGGAAGGGCAGCAGTCCCGGGTGAGTCTGGGCGCGTGCCGGGCGCTCCGGTGCCGACTTCAGGTCTCCGAGCCGGGCCTTGTCCGTGGCCGGCGGCGTTCTCGGTCGCGGCAGGGGAAACGCTCGTGGGGTTTCCAGGCTTTCGCTTCCCGGTGTACTCTTGAGTAGCCCCCGGTCTAACCCCGCCGCCGGTTCCCGAGCCGCGTGAATGAATGATGCAATCCTGCACCGGGACGTCGCCGGGGCAAGGTCGGGGGTCCGGGCGCGTCCGGCCGGGCCGTCTTTCCCCGCCGAGCTGGGGTGTCCGGGGAGCACCTGCCGGACCCGCTGCTGCCAGCGACCGCCGCGAGTCAGGGGCTGAGTCCGCTTGGTCAGAGAAGCTTTACTGTGTCTTCTTCACGGGCGCCGCGCGCGGAGTTGCTCGTCCAGTGCTGGACTGACCCGTGCGGGCGTGAGGGTCCGGGGAGGAAGGGACAAAATCCAGGATTTCTGAATGGTATTACGACAGCTGCGGGTGGGTGCTCGGTGTGGTCGCGGTGCCCTCACTGTCACGTGGGTGACCTCGAGCCGTCGGGACGGTTGAGGTTTTCAGGTAACTGGATGCATGCCAATAACCTCTCTAAAGCTGATGTTTTCTTGAGGTATAATTTGGCGCAACAGTACGCACCCATTTTAAGTGTACATTTGGGTGAATTTCGAGATTATCTACACACTTATAATCGCCAACAGATATAATACTTCCTTCTCCCCTGAAGGGTTCCCAAGGCCTCTTTGCAGTCGGGTCGCCCCACCCCCGAGTCCTAATGACCTGATTTTTGTCATTATAGCGTTTGTGTTTTCTAATGTGTCCTATAAATGGAATCATGCTGTATGCAGTCTTTTGTGTTGGGCTTCTTTCAATATCACGTTTTCTGTATTTATTTTGGCGCGTGGTACTAATTCCTTCCTTTGGATCGCTGAGTACTGTTCCTGTGTGGGGATATCCCACCGTTTGTTGACCACTTATCTGCTGATGGACGTTCTGGTTTGGGGCTGTCACAAAGAGGGTTTCTCTTGGATAAACCTCTGTTTAACTTTATCAGAAACCACTAAAATGTTTTCCAGAATGGTGGTACCATTTCCTGTCCCGAGCAGTTCTGCTGTTCCCTGTCCTCACCTATACTTGGTGTGGTTGGTCTTTTTCATCTTAGTCATTCTTCTTTTCAGTTTATTTTCATATCTTCTTTTCTGGAGGGTCTATCCCAGTCTTTTGCTCATATTTTAATAAGTTGTGTTATTACTGACTTGTAAGAGTTCTTTATTCTGGATACAAGTTCTTTGTCAAATACATGTATGATAAGTATTTTCTCCTGTTCTGTAGCTTGTCTTGTCTTTTTCTTTTCTTTTTTTTTCCTATTATGGTATCTTTTGTTGTTGGTGTGTGTGCGCGTGCGTGTGTGTGTGTGTGTGTGTGTGTGTGTGTTTTAGGGAGGGGCAGAGGCAGAGGGTGAGAGAGAGAGAGTCTTAAGGAGGCTCTGTGCCCAGTGTGGAGCCTGATGTGGGGCTTGATCTCACCACCCTGAGTCATGGTTCTGAGCTGAGATCAAGAGTCAGATGCTTAACTGACTGCACCACCCACGTGCCCTATCATGATATCTTTTGAAGAGCAAGTGCAAGTTTTTAATCTTGAGGAAGTCCATTCTCTCATGCTTTCCTTTTATTGTTCATGCTTTAAGAAAGTTTTACCTACCCCAAAGCTGTTATTCTAGCTACCTATTGCTGTATAACACTTTAACCTCAAACTTAGCAGCTTTAAAACAAACATTCATTTTTTCACAGCTTCTGTGGGTTAAAAATTTGGGAGCAGCTTAGTTGGATGGTTCTGGTTTAGGGTCTTTCAAGAGGTCATGTTGGCCAAGGCCAGTTTATTTGAATGTTTTATTGGAGATCTGCTGCCTCGCTCATTCACATGGGGGGCAGGATTCAGTTCCTTGAGGGTTGTTAGATCAAGGGTCCCAGTTCCTTTCTAGCTGTTTCCAGTTCTGCCACATGGGCCTCACCATAGGGCAGCTACCAACATGGCAACTGCCTTTTTTTATAGCAGGGAGGGAGGCTGGGCCAAGATGGAAGCCACATTCCTTTTCTTTGCTTTTGAGACCAACTCAAAAATTGGATGAGCGAAAGGTTACGCAAGGTCTGTATTTTGAACCCTCTGAATTATTTATTGCCATTATGGTTCCCTCTTCAGTCTCTTTGCGTTTTCTTGCCTCATCTTCTTAACTATTTCTTTTATCTTTTTTTCTTCTGAGTTTTGGTACTTTTATATACTTCTACTTACAGTTTTAATTATGAGGATATTAATTCAATATTGTTGGCTGTGTTCCCTCGATATTGGGCAATGGAACTTTTCGTTGACTGTTCTTGGTGTGTTGGCCACTGTGTCTACTCCTTTTGAAGACAGAAGGATCTGTTTTGCAGAGTCTGGGATATACCTGAGTCAGCACTCTGTCTGCGTTTTGTTCTCTCAGTAGATCCTCTCCCCCTTCCCTCTCGTTGGCATTCTGCTAATTGGGTTAGGTGATTTCCTGTCAGACCTGAAGCTTTTGCAGAATCAAAGCCAGAGAAAATAATGTGTTTACTCCTCTGCAGTGTGGAAAGGAGGCAGAAGTCAAGCGTTTCGCAAGGGAAGCAGTCTTAGGGAACTTTGCATCTGACCCTTCTTCGTACCAGTCCTACCAGTGGGGAGAGGGAAGCTAGACAGTTTCCCTCTCTTCTCTTGTGTCTGGACCTTGATGTTCGTTTCCTCCTCTCCTTCTAGGCTCTCATCTTGCAGAACTCTCAAGATCTCTTGTAAAGAGATTTGTAGTCAGAGCTTTATGCTGCATTTTTATTCAGGAAAGAAGCAGGGAGAGAAGAGCGTTATTTCCCAGGAATCCAGCACTGGAGAAACGTGAGTCTGGTTTGTCTTTTGTTGTTGTCATTTATCATTACCAGTTTCCTCCTCACCTGAAAAAAACTGTCTGCTGTCATGTATGTGGGATCCATAAAATCTCAGGTTCTCCAGAACAGCTATACTTTTTTTGAGTCATAAAATACACTATAAATGCATTGACTGGGAACCCTAGGCCTACTTACCAGAGGCTCTTTGACTCTCCTCTGACCCAGAAGCTTCTCAGGCTGCATTTGTGCGTTGTTGCAGTGCCCGGAGGACCTGAAGCAGACTCACTGCTCCTCCGCAAGGTGACATCCATCTAAGCCTGGTAAGGTTTATTCTCTTGGATGTGCTTGATCTCCACAATCTCTGTACCAGCTTGCACTTGTTCTTACACAGGTGAAGGTAAGAGGTCGGTCCTGACAAAGAGTAAGCTGCTGAAGCGATTTTGGACGCCTCTCATGAAATACAGAGATGAAGGAGTTCAAAGAGATTCTGGGTGAAGAGGTTTTTCCCTCTTATCTAAAATCAGACCCCCTAAGCCTGGCCCTGAAGAAAAACTTGCTTTTGTACTTTTGGACCTGAGGGTAAGAAGGGGTCGTCAGCAGAGGCTTCTTCACCATTTGGCCCTCTCTTTGCCCCAGACGGACCAGCTGGGCGCCGGGCGGGTGGGAGACCTGTTCTGACCCGCGGAAGGGAGGGGCTCAGCAGTCTGGACTGGGCCTGGGAGCTGCCATGTCAAAGCACATACCCTTCCACCAGGACTTCTTCCGCCTCCTGTCCTGTCCCCCTGCCAGGGCCACATGCGAGGGGTCCAGAGTCCATTCTCTAGCAAGGAGTTTTGTGTGTGTGAAATTCTAAGGTTCACAATTTACTTGGAAGCACCTGAACTTACCAGATTTTTTCCCTCCCTTGTAGACATGAGAATTTTGACTGAATTAATGAGTGGCTCCTGGTAGAGAGCTGAGAAAAAAGGCAACAGGCAGTGAATAAGGAGGCAGGGCATTTTATGGTGTGGGCTGGGAAGGGCTAGGTGAGGCTCAGGCCGTTTGTTCTGAGTGTGAGCAGGGAGCTGAAATCTGTGTAACCCCTGGGGTGGAGGGCATATCCCCTGACATGAGCATTTTGTGGGCAAAGTTAAGGTTCTGTAATCCAGCTCTGTCTCCTAGGGAGGGTATGGAGAAGGATTCCGCTTTCCCAGTAAATTCAGTGCCACTTTTGTCTCAAACATCATATTTTCTCTGCCTTTGGTACCACCGTAGTGCACCCCAGGAGGTGTTGGCAATTCTGAGTCATAAGTCAGGACTCGTGTTCATCTGGGGATGTGGAAGTCAGCCCTCACTTTACTTAAGGAAATGTGTGTTTCCTTCCATATTTGAGGCTGATGGTGTGGTTGAAGCTATTTGTTTTGTCTGTGGTTGGGGAGAAGCTCAAGCCACTGGCTTTTCAGACATGAACAATAATGATTGGTCTGGTCATCTCAGTGAGACTGGTCGCCTCTTGGAGATGATGCCCGTTCTGTACTTCCCAGGTCTAAGGCTAGGCATAGGGGGGCAGTGTGGACTGGCTTTGGGGTTAGGAGTTTTGAGGCTTCAGGAGCCTGTCAGTCCTTCTCAGGAGTCTTGCCCATTCTTAGTTATGTTGTGCTGCCTCATGCACAGTCTTTAGCCTGTCCCATTTATTTCATTTTAGCTCTTCTTAGGTAATTTGTCTGCTCCTGGCTTTCCCTCCATTTACATATGACTCGTTTTCCATGCTCAGGGGGGTTGCATTGCACTAAGCACGGCTTTTCCGCTGACAGACAGTCTGTGCTCTTCTGTGCCGGGGTAGCTGTCTTGCCATGTGATGTGAAATGCGTTGATTCCCTCTGGGCCAGTGCCATGTGGGTGGTTACTGAGCCACAGAGAGTGGGATATGAGGCTCCTTGGTATTCCCTGGCTTGGTGGGTGTTTGACAATTTATGAAACTTGTTTCTATCCACTGGTCTCCCAAAGAATGTGCAGACTTTCTTCTTTCACTGTTAATGAATCATTACCCATCGCATTGTCCAGCTAGCAGAACTTTGGTCTGATTTTTTTTTTTTAAGATTTTAGTTATTTGAGAGAAAGAATAAGTGGGAAGAGGAATAGAAAGAGAGGGAGAGCAGAGGGGAGCCCAAAGTGGGGCTCAATCCCAGGACCCTGGCATCATGACCTGAGCCAAAGGCAAACGCTTAACCGACTGAGCCACCCAGGCACCCTGGTCTGAATTCTTCATGGCAATCTTTGACATTTCCTCAGTCCAGATAGGTTCCTATCCAATGTTTAACCTTGTTTAGTTCTGCTTAATTTATCTGCCTCTCAATTTATCCACATCTTGATTTATGCACCACCTTTTATGCTGTCTGTATGCATTTGAGATCCAAATTTTAGTTTTTTAGCCATCGCTTAGGAGCTGTGTGACCTGGGTCATTTAACTTCCTTATACCTCTGGTCATTAATCTGTGAAATGGACACATTAATATCATTCCTACAGAAAGGCATGGGGCCAGACCTAAATGATGGCTGTGAGGTTTCTTCCAACTTAAAAATTTATGATGTCAATTCTGTTTCATTCGTGATAGTCATCATTGCTGGTTAAGGATTTTAATTTTAGGCTAATAGCACTCTAAGTTGGAAAAGTTTTTTTTTTTTAAGATTTTATTTGTTTATTTGACAGAGAGAGGGAGATCACAAGTAGGCAGAGCAGCAGGCACAGAGAGAAGGGGAAGCCGGCTCCCTGCCGAGCAGAGAACCACCCCATGCGGGGCTCGATCTCAGGACCCCGAGATCATGACCTGAGCCGAAGGCAGAGGCCCAACCCACTGAGCCACCCAGGCACCCCTAAGTTGGAATAGTTTTGTTGAGAACAATAATCTCAGTTCTAAGTTCTCAATAACTTCTTAGATTCAACTCTATTTAATTTATGAAACATTTACTTTATACCTACTGGGTCCTGGAAACAAAGATGAAAGATATTTCACTCAAGGAGAGGAATGGGAGTGATTAATTAATTCTCTGAAGGAGTAGGAAGGAGATAATGTAGTATAAGGCAGGTTATTTAATTATAATCTTGAAGAATAAATAGGAATTTGCCCACAGTATGTGGGATTAGGTGATTTCAGGCAGAGGGAATAGCATTTGCAATGGCATAGAGGTTTAAAAAACCATGACATATTTAAGGAACAAGACATCTTCTGTATATCTTGAACATAAGTTGTGTGTATGTGTGTGTGTGTGTGTGTGTGTGTGTGTGTGTGTGTTGTCTTGGGGGAGAAGAGCAACAGGTGATAGGTTGGTGAAATAGGATCCAAATGATGGAGGGCATAAATTAATTGAATAACAAAGATATTATGTTAATTGATATGCTAATGATGAGGAATGGATTAGCAAGGGCATCATTAGGTCTGATATGATTAAGTTCTTTTTTTTTTTCCAAGATTTTATTTATTTATTTGACAGACAGAGATCATAAGCAGGCAAAGAGGCAGGCAGAGAGAGAGGAAGGGAAGCAGGCTCCCTGCTGAGCAGAGAGCCCTATGCAGGGCTTGATCCCAGGACCTTGGGATCATGACCTGAGCCGAAGGCAGAGACTTTAACCCACTGAGCCAACCAGGTGCTCCTATGATTAAGTTCTTAACTTGATTTGATTCTAGAATCCTCAGAAGCCAAACCTGAATCCAGGCAGGTACAGTAGTATATTTATAATTTAAACATAATGGGCATGTTAAAAAGAAAAGCCTTTACCTTTTAGAAATATATACTGAAATATCTTGGATGAAATGATATGATTTGCTTTGAAATCATGAGAAAATGTGGAAGTGTTTAGATGTGAAATTGTGATTTATGTATAATAAGAAATATATTTGATCATCTCTGGCACAAAGCTCTTCAAACTCTTGGAATTTCCTATGATGAGAGTGATAAAGGTGTTTCTTCTTGTTCCAACAGAACCAACCTTGGTGACTTAGTCCTACCACCCTCACCTCTGGAGAGCAGAGAGGGGCTAGTGATCTAGCTCAGTTACCAGTAGACAGTGATTTAATCCGTCATGCTTTGTAATGAATAAAACCCTAAAGGATCGTGTTTGGAGAGCTTTGGGGTTGGGTTCGTGAGCACATGACGATACAGGGAGAATGACATACTCAGAGAGAGTATGGAAGCTCTGTGCTTCTTCCCACATAACTTGTCCTGTCCTATACATCTCTTCCATCTGAGTTCTACCCTTTTATAATACACCAGTGATCTAGTAAATAAAACATTTCTCTGAGTTCTATGAGCCACTCTAGCAAATTAATTAAATCCAAGGGGGAGGTTGTTGGAGTCAGTTGGTCTGAAGCACGGGTGACAACCTGGACTGGGGTCTTCAGTGTGTGTGTGTGTGTGTCTGTGTGTGTGCAGGGAGGGAGGGCTCAGTCTTGTGGAACTGAACCCCTAACCTGTGGAATCTCACGCTATCTGGGTGGATAGTGTCAGAACTGAGTTGAATTATAGGGGGGGCCCATACTAGTGTCTAAGAATTGCTCAGATGTGCGGGAATCCCCCCTTGTTGGACGAGGTACAGAATGCTTTCTTGGGCCATTGATGAAGCATGATTTGCTATGATTGTTGAAGCAGGTTGATGTGTATGTGGAATTCATGTATTCATTCTCTTTTGTATGTATTTGAAATTCTCTATAATAAAAAGTTAAAAAAAGTTGTGGGTATGTAATTCACAACTATATCATTTCATTTATTCATTCAACCTTCAGAAATTATTTGAGCATCTCCTCAGAAGAGGCTCAAAATAAGTGTTTTGAAAAATTTTGGATCTTAGTATAAAGAGCTTACAGTCCAGGAATAGAGGTGACATACATATAAATAGGTTTAAGATAAGTAAGACTATTGTGAATTTTATATATTGAAAACAGGTCTACCCAAAGTACTGTGGAAGTTCTAGGGAGAAATTTTTTTCAGCCCCAGGGAATCAGGAAAGACTTTATAGTGAATATGGCATTTGAGCTTTATTCATTCACTTAATTCAACAATATTATTAAGCTGTACTATATGCTGGGTACTGTTCTCAGTCCTATGGATAGTGAACAAAGCTGATAAAGATCCTATGCTTGTGAAATTTGCATCCTAATGAGGAAAGATAGACAATACATAATAAACATAATGAGTCTATTTTATCATATGTTAGAAAATGATAGATGTTACAGAAAAAAGAAAAAGCATAGTGAGGGATATTAGTAAGGTTGGGTTAAGGATAAGGAGGGAGAGGCTGCAGTCATAAACAGGGTGGTCAAGGTTGGCTCATGGAAAAAGGTGATTCTTGGGAAAACTTGTTTTTTAAAATTTCATTTTCTTAATTGACATATGATTGACACACAGTGTTGTTTGGGCAAACTCTTGGTAAGGGATTGGTGATGTGGGTATCCAAGTAAAGAGCATTCCCACCAGAGACAGAGCTGGAGCAAAGGCCCTGAGTGGGGAGCCTGCTTAGTGCATTTCCAGAGCAGCGGCAGGACGACTGGTGTGGTTGAGCAAGTGGGAGATGAGTAGGAATTGAGGTCAGAGATGTGATGGGGAGGGCATGGTGGTGGTGGTGGTGATGGTGGTGGTGGTGGTGGTATCAGTGTAGGGGGCAGACCCTATTCGTAATTGTAAGAACTTTGGCTTCTACTCTTAATAAAATGAGCTGTTGAAGGATTTTGAGCTAGAAGTGTGACAGGATTAGGCTTTTGCTTACAATGATTACTTTGGATGTTACCTTGAGAACAAAAACCAGGGTGGGCGACCTCTTACGTGGTCTTGGTACAGTCTTGGCAAGAAACCTTGACTCAGACTAGAACGATAGCAGTGCATAGGGTGAGAAGTGGTCAGATTTTGGTTAGACTTTAAAGATTTATTTATTTATTTGACAGAGAGAGAGATTACAAGGAGGCAGAGAGGCAGGCAGAGAGGGGGAAGCAAGTTCCCTGCTGAGCAGAGAGCCGGATGCGAGAGGGGCTCCATCCTAGGACCCTGAGACCATGACCTGAGCAGAAGGCAGAGGCTTAACCCACTGAGCGACCGAGGAGCCCCTTGATTTTGGTTAGACTTTAAAGATAGAACCAACATAGTTTCCTGAATGATTGGATATGAATTTTGGACATGGGCCATCAAGGGAGAGAATGGGTTTTTATTTTTTTAAGAAAATCATTGGACTAGAATCTTGGGGGTAAACAGGATCCTAAAGGTTGCCATTTACCTTTAGGTAAATGCAAGAATGGCAGTTTGAGAAGATCAGGAGTTCAGTTTTAGGCTTGTGTTTGGGGTGTTTCCCGGACATGTGAGTCAGGTCAGGTAGGTGGTTGGAGTTGAGAGTTTGGGAGAGAGGACTGGGCTCCAGGTACACATCTGGGAGTTCCTATCCCAGAGACGACATTTCAAGCCATGAGCCCGGATGAATTCCATCGGGGAGTGCGTATGGTTGGAGAAGACCAGGGGTGGACTGTGGTCATTGCAGCATTAAGAGAATGGAAGAGAAGCAACCTGCAAAGGAGCTCAGTCTGTTTAACGGAAACTTCATTCACATTGAGGCTGATGTTAGTTTAGAGTTTAATACTCTGTTATCTTACTGGATTCACGGACTGTCTTCTCTTTCTCCCTTGTCAGTGGGTCTCCAGTGAAACTCCGATTTCCCATTAAGAGCCCTCTTTTATAAGGGTTCCAAACAGGGGTCTGCAGTTTTTCTGTCAAAGGCCAGATAGTAAATATTTCAGGCTTTGCAGGCCTTACAGTCTCTGCTGCAGCGGCCCACCTGCTGTGTTGTGCAAAAGCAGCTGTGGACACTTAAACAGGTGAACATGGCTGTGTTCTTCTGAAACTTCAATTATGGACACTGAATTTTGAAACCCATGCAATTTCTGTGTGTCGCAAAGTTTTATTCTCTTGGGTTTTTTTTTTCAATTATTTAAGACATAGATGTGCCTGGGGCTGGGGCTCAGTGGGTTAAGTGTCCTGCTCTTCATCGCAGCTCAGGTCTTGATCTCGGGGTTGTGAATTCAAGCCCTGTGTTGGGCTCCGTGCTGGTGTGGAGACTACTTGAAAAGCAATAAAAAAACCAAAACCAAAACCAAGTTGGTCTTACTTTACAGACTATACAGAAACAGGCTGATTTGTCCTACCAGCTATAGTTTGCCTCCCCCTGGTGTAAAAGCGTTAAAAATGTAAAACGTTTCTTCCCCCAGGTCAGCTTTGCCCTGGACCTTTCTGCCAGGTGCACTGCAGCTCCTTGGGGTTTGTCTTCAGCAGTATCTGTTCTAAATACAGGTTATTTGCATCATCTGTGTGGCCTCATACGGGACATATCTGATGAGAGACGGGTCTGGGGAACCTTTAGGATCCCATTTACCCCCAAGATTCTAGTCCAGTGATTTTCTTAAAAAATAAAAACCCACGACATCCCTTTCAAAACTGTCCTCTATCGCTTCTGCAGCTCTGTGGTCTCTCAGTCTCTTCCTGTGAGTCTTGACTTCTTTTTCCTTTTCCTTCCCAGGCTCCCAATCGGATCTTTTCTGCTCCTGTGAGCTCTGTCCTCAGCCCCCCTCTTTCTCTCTCTGTCTACTCTCTGGTGACTTCAGTCAGGCCATACCCTCTGTATGGCTGACTGACAAATGTGCTGTTCAGCTCTGACCTCTTTTCCATGGCAAAAAGCCTTTCAGGATTTTCCACTACCTAGATGTTAAAATCCAAACCCGTTAGCCTGGCCCAGAGCCCCCCCTTGGTGCGCTGCCTGGCAGCTGGACTCCAGTGGGCAGTTTCCAGAATGTCATCCATCATTCTTGTTCCTTGCCTTGGGCCCTGCTCTTCTCTCTGCTGTCATTATCCTCTCTTCTGGCCTCCATCTCCCTGCCCCCTACTCCCAGCACCCACCAAACTGATGCCCTGCCCTTGGAGAACCCAGTCAGGCCACTTACCCTTCAAGATTTGGGTTGAGTTTCTGTCCCCCTGGAAGCCCTGTCTCATAGGCAAGCTCAATCATCTTCTGTGTGTGCCTGTAGTATTTTTAGTATCTTATGCACATTTCCACTTCAGCACTTGCCTTTCTGCAGTCATTGTCAGGTCAAAAATAGTCAAATATTGGTTGAATGTGATATATATTTGTAAGTCGGTACCTTCACCAGACTGAGTTCCTCGGAGAAGAGTTTGGTCCTGCTCATCTTTGTATTCCAAGAGCCTGACATTTAGATGGTGCTTACTTTGTGTTAAAAACAACAACAACAACAACAACAACAACAACAACAACAACAAATGAGCCCATGAGTCCATGTTTATGTGGAATATGCTGACTTTGATACAGGTCAAAGTATATTGGCATTAGTAGGCATAATTGGATCTTTTTATGGTGATGCGTGTTTAAATATGTCTGTCTTCTTCTGTTGTAGGAGGAAGGTTCTTCCGAGGATGGTCTCCCATTCAGAGCTGAGGAAACTCTTCTGTTCCGCAGACGCAGTGTGCTTTGATGTTGACAGCACGGTCATCAGAGAAGAAGGAATTGATGAGCTAGCCAAATGCTGTGGTGTTGAGGCTGCCGTGTCAGAAATGTAGGAATAGTATTTATTCACTTTATGAAGTGATTAAGAATTGCAAGAGAGAGTGACTTTGGGTGACATGCAGGACCACGGCCGTAATTCCCCGAGTTTTAGTCCCTGACAGCAAACCCTGGGCAGTTAGCTTCTTCCGTCACTCAGAGCTGAATTCGCTAGTGAGCATCATCCAGTCACCCATTTATACAGACTCTTATGGCAGAAGAAAATAGTTGCCTCAAAATAATTATGAGTGACAGGCTCTTGCCCAGTGAGGGAAACGACGACCATAACTAACCAGAGAAGATGATGGGGGGTGGGGGCGGGGATCCACGGGGATCCCCAGTCGTCCAGTGCTTTGTGTCATGGCTGACTGTGTGGCCTTAGTGGCTTGCTAGAAAGCTAGTTTGGGTTCAGAGTCTCTTAGTCTATGTTCAGGTGAGACCCTTCCCTCCCTCCTGCCCTCCCCATTGCTGCCTGCAGTCACCAGGTCACGGACATTTCATGTTCAGCTGCATTTGATGTGAGATGTGACCACAAAATCACATCTGCTTGATGTGATTCTCAAGCAGACTGCAGTAAGTTTATTCCCATGGCCTCGCTGCCATGGCACTGTAGCATGTTGTATGGTGGGGCTCTAGGCAGCACCTTCCTCATGGGTGGACACTGGAGGAGCTAGGGAGATAAGGTGTGGACTTTGGGGACCTCTGACTTGCCTAGTCTGATTGTTGGGTCTTCCTCCCAGGACACGGCGAGCCATGGGTGGGGCAGTGCCTTTCAAGGCTGCCCTCACAGAGCGTTTAGCTCTGATCCAGCCCTCTAGGGAACAGGTGCAAAGGCTCATAGCTGAGCACCCCCCACACCTGACCCCGGGCATAAGGTAAGAAGAACCCTGGTCTGGGTACTGTCTCTCCATCAGCACCTGCATTTTGGGGCATATCCTCTTGAGAGCATCTCACTATGGCTCTAGTGCTGCCTTTTGCCTGCCTCTTTCAGCTCTTACGTGCGGTGCTGTCTGAGTGGTTGGCCCTGCTCAAGTCATCTGCCCTCCCTTTCTCCCCAGAGAGAGCCGAAGTTTCCTCCTCATTTTCTGTTTCTAGGTTCATGGGCAGATCGAGTTGTGGGATGGTTTCTTAAGCAGCCCAGCCCCACCTATTAATTTCTTTTTTTTTTTCCCCTAAACTTTATTTTTTTTTAAAGATTTTATTTATTTGACAGAGTCACAAAGAGAGAAGGAACACAAACAGGGGGAGGGGGAGAGGGAGAAGCAAGCTTCCCGCAGAGCAGGAAGCCTGATCTGGGCCTCCATCCCAGGACCCTGGGATCATGACCTGAGCTGAAGACAGACGCTTAAACTGCTGAGTCACCCAGGCCCCCCATGTATGTTTTCCTAAATGCACTTAGAAATTAATAGGTGGGGACCTGGATGGCTCAGTCATTAAGCATCTGCCTTCAGCTCAGGTCATGATCCCAGGGACCTGGGATTGAGCCCCGCATCGGGCTCCCTGCTCAGTGGGGAGTCTCTTCCTTTCCCTCTCCCTCTGTATGTGCTCTCTGTCTTTCTGTAGCTCTCACTCTCTCTCAAATAAATAAATAAAATCTTTTAAAAAATACATAAAACATTATAATTAACCAAGCAGTATACCTTGTCCATTGTATTTGGGCAAATGCTTTGTGAACAAGAAAATGTATTTTAGTTTCCTTCTCATGTTTCGTGTTTAGTAATGATTTTGGTGTTTTATATTTCTTTTTGCAGGGAGCTAGTAAGTCGCCTCCAAGAGCGAAATGTTCAGGTTTTCCTAATATCTGGTGGCTTTCGGAGCATCGTGGAGCATGTTGCTTCAAAGCTCAATATCCCGTCGACCAATGTTTTTGCCAATAGGCTGAAGTTCTACTTTAATGGTAAGAATTGAATGTTCCCTTTCTTGTCAGTTTTAGTGTTCGGTATCTTATGTAATGTCTGTTGGAATGCAACCTAAATAAGGCAGCCTCAGAGTTAAACACTGAGATGAAGGATTCTCTCCTTTTTAATTGATTTAATTTAATTTAAATTCAATTAATTAACATTTAGTATATTATTAGTTTCAGAGGTAGAGTTCAGTGATTCATCAGTTGCATAGAACACCCAGTGTAGGGGTGCCGGGTGGCTCAGTGGGTTAAGCCTCTGCCTTTGGCTCAGGTCATGGTCTCAGAATCTTGGGATCGAGCCCCGCATTGGGCTCTCTGCTCAGCAGGGAGCCTGCTTCCCCTCTGCCCCCCGCCTGCCTCTCTGCCTACTTGTGATCTCTCTCTGTCAAATAAATAAATAAAATCTTAAAAAGAAAAAGAACACCCAGTGTTCTTTTTTTTACACCCAGTGCCCTCCTTAATGCCCATCACCCAGTTGCCACATCTCCTCTGCCAAGCTCCCCTCCAGCAACCCTGTTTGTTTCCTAGAGTTAAGCGTCTCTTATATTTGTCTCCCTCTCTGACTTTGTCTTATTTTATTTTTCCCTCCCTTCCCTTAAGATCCTCTGATTTGTTTTTTAATTCTACACAGGAGTGAAATCATATGGTATTTGTCTTTCTCTGATTGACTTATTTCACTTTGCATCATACCCTCTATTTTTTTTTTTTTCCTTGAGATGAAGGATTCTCTACTGGTGTCTTTTGCTCCTTGGGATCCTTTGCTCTGTGAAATAAACTTAGGCCATCATCTCTCCCGGCTTTAGTGTCCATCTACTCTCTTGGTATATAAGTGCCTGCACTTGATTCCTCTGTACCCAGGTGACTTGTTTTGTTATGTGTTATAGTTCCGTTTTTTGAGCTCTCTTCTGTATTTGAACCAGTTTAGGCTCAGGAAAGAGGGTTTGTTGGCCGTGAGTCGCTGCTCTGTCCCGGCTCTGAAGGGCCTTCCGGTTCTTCTCTGGGCCATCACAGGGCCGCAGCTGCATCCCCGCCATTTTAGGAGGTCTCTCATGATGGCCACGGGTGGCTGACAGCCTTATAACCAAATAATGTTAATTTAAAAAAAGTAAATGTGTTGGTGGAACATTTTTGAAGGGTCTACAGGTACAGATTGTTAAAAAACGTAGACAGGGGGCTACCTGGGTGGCTCAGTGGGTTAAGCCTCTGCCTTCGGCTCAGGTCATGATCTCAGGGTCCTGGAATTGAGTCCCGCATGGGGCTCTTTGCTGGGCAGGGAGCCTGCTTCCTCCTCCCTCCCTCCCTCCCTCTCTCTCTCTCTCTCTGCTTGCCTCTCTGCCTACTTGTGATCTCTCTGTCAAATAAATAAAATCTTAAAAAAAAAAAAGAAAACGTAGACAGGGAGTGTGAGAATTACTGTAAGAAAGAAAATCGACCAGATCTGAGTTGGAATCTCCTCTTAGATGAAATTATATATTAACTTTTTAAAAACTTCGATATATTACTGTTTCGTGGTGTTCTGCCCCTTCAGCGAGGTTTGAGAACTACAGCTCTGACAGCTTAGAGGGTAAAACCCATTGACCCCAAGGTGTTGATGACCTAAACACCTCAATAAGAGGGACCTGCACTTTACAGGCAGAAGTTGTCCATGGGAGGGTGGGGAGAGGTCTGGACATCCAGGCTGTGTCACTTTACTGAGGGCCATTTTTAGCTTTCTCGGTGACATTTAAGTGAGGGTATCATCTGTGCACAAAGCTGGCTCTACCGGTATAAGTCTGTGGGTCACTGACACTGTTTTAACTGCTTTTTTAAGGTGAATATGCAGGTTTTGATGAGATGCAGCCAACTGCCGAATCTGGTGGGAAAGGAAAAGTTATTAAACTTTTAAAGGAAAAATTTCAATTTCAGAAAATAGTCATGATTGGAGATGGCGTCACAGACATGGAAGCCTGCCCTCCTGCTGTACGTACTAAGCGTGCTGGTTTTTCTGGTTGTGTTTTTCTTTTAGACGGCTGATTTGGAACTCTGTGAGATTGGTGAAAGTTAAGCAAGAATACTAGGTAGCATTGTGAAAAAACAAAACAAATAAAACAACTTCAGTCTCAGTATGTCAGCTGACATTTTGCAAACCTAAGGAAGAGAATGGTTTAGAACTTTATGACCTGGTTCCTGCCACCTCTCAGCCCAGGTGTGTGCCCGATTTTCGGCTTCACTTCCCTGAATAATACCAGAAATAGTAAGACAGCTCTTGTAGCTGTAACCAAAATTTTAATGTATATACATACATATATATGATTTTATTTTTGAGAGAGCGTGCGTGTGCAGTGAGACACGGAGAGCGCGCAGGAGCAGGGGGGAGGGGCAGAGGGAGAAGCAGGCTCCCTGCTCGGCAGGGAGCCCAATGTGGAACTTGATCCAAGGACCCTGGGATCATGGCCTGAGCTGAAGGCAGACACTTAATGGACTGAGCCTCCTAGGCGCCCCTGTGTTTTTATATTTGATAAAGTATTTCTTCATACGTTATCTTCTCGTTTTTACTAGTCAGGGGACTGAGGCTCAGGGAGGTTTGAGAATGTGCCTTTGTTAAAGCCCTTCATTCCTATGAATGAATCCTGTTTTCTGAGACTGGCCGGAAACGCATGCTGTGTAGTAAGTGTCCAGAGTATCAAATATGTCCCTTTCAGGTAGGACTTTATCCTTATCATTTCGTTCTAAATTAAGAAAAACAGAACCAAAAATAGAGTGGTGAACTTTTTAGTACCTAGTTTCCTGAGATCTAAAAATAGTTGTCTCTGTAAATGATTAACACAAAGTGGTTAAAGAACCTTTGCGGCCTTTTCACTGACTTGCATCATCTCAAGATAAGACATCTTCAGATGATTGACCCCCCACACTGGTGTTGAGTTAGTCACAGAGGCTGGGCCAGTTGAACAACGAGTGCCTGAAGGAAACCGTATGGAGTTCTGTGAGGTTGCTGATAATCCTGACGTCAAGAAATGACCAAACTGAATTGCAGAGGACCTTACCTGTCATCAGAAGATGACAGGCATGACTGAACCGAGCGCGAGTGTGTCTACGCAGACGTGTAGCCCTCAGAGGTGGTCAGAGGAGTGTGTGATCTAGAGGAAGGTTAGCTGCCCCGTGTGAAGGCCTGGCAGGATGGGGGTGGGGGGGCAGCAGAGCAGAGTGGGGACACACTAGGAGCGGACCTGGGCCTGTCAGGGGGCAAAACTTGGCAGGAATGAGCTTTCTCTTCAGCAACTGCTAAAGACTTTATGTGTCAGGCACTTGGGGGTTCCCACTAGGCCGTGGGGAGCCCTGAAAGGCTTGGGGACAGAGAAGGAAGGCGACAGTGTGTTGGGACAGCTGAGGTGTGCTGGCCTGCAGAGAGGGCTGCCAAGGAGGCAGGAAGCTCATGAGACTAAATTTAACTGGAAGGTCAGAATCTTGCTCTGTTTTCCCCTTGTGTGGTCTGAAAACAAAAATGAAGAGAAAAGGCAAGTAAAAGAATTTTCAGTGTCCAAATTAGGTACAATGTGCCTGTACCCTGGCAGAAAAAGAGAAAGTACCGCTTTAAAAGATCATTGACTATAAGAAGGTATCACCTGGTAGATACTAAGGAAACAACATAGATGTAATATTAAATTTAATGATGGAAAGTGGAGTGTTGTCCCAGATCCTGGGGTTGTCATCTCCTTCAGCCCAGAATAACACCCTCCCTGGGAGGGAGGTCCATCAGGCTCACAGAGGGCCCCTGTCAGGAGATGCCTGCTCTGGTCCCGATTTTAGGGCCAGTGGGACTTCACCTGCACCCCAGGCTTCTCTCTTATCTTCCCTCTTTGAGATTGTCTGGCCTGGCTGTGCCTGTGTCCAGTTTAGAACTCAGGGGATTTTATCTTTGTAAGAGATTGTGCTGGTGTTAAGGGGGCTTAAATTCTCCTGGAAGGCTGCAGTGGCCTGGGCCTGAGTGGATTTGCAGCAGAGGTGCTCGGACTCATTCATTCTTGGGACAGGGGAGGCAAGAAGGCACCCCTTGGAGGCTTGGCTTTACCTCTCTTTGCACAAACAGTTTGTTCTTTCAAAGAACACTTACTGCCCCAGGGTGTATTTTTTATTTTTTTTTTTTAACTCTTACCTCCTTTTTTCTCCTCTTAGGATGTTTTCATTGGATTTGGAGGAAATGTGATCAGACAACAAGTAAAAGACAACGCAGAATGGTACATCACTGATTTTGTAGAGCTTTTGGGAGAACTGGAAGAATAATATCAATTTTTATACGGTTCATAATAACTTTAGGTAAATTTTTAAGAGTTATACAGTTTGATACCATTTGCTTACAATTGCTTATTACAACCTAATGTATAGATTTGGTACTGATTATCTGTACTTCCAAGTAGACTACATAAAATTGCTCCTTTTTAACTGCAGTCCCAATATTATTATGACCATTAATTACCTGGAGAGTTTTATAATCTGAATTCTTTATGTATTTTCCTACCTATATTTTATTTGAAACCTTTTAAAGGTGGATAGTAAATGAAACACGTTCCCTATTGGAAATACGGGGTAGGCAGCTTATGTGAATGTTGGTTTTCCCTTTGGTAGGTAAATAAAAATTTGTCATGTATCAGTACAGATTGGTGGCATTGTCACTTTCTGCCTGTCGTGTATTTCAGTATCAAATATTTCAGGTACTTTAAATGTTTGAGTAGAAACAGCCTCCAGGCAAGGGACCAAGAAGTTGGGAGGCCCCACCCTGATCACAGGGCGCAGTGCTGGTAACCACGCAACCACGCAACCCCCGCCAACCCTCACACTGGGCCGGGGCGGGGAGGGGGGAGCTGGAGACGCTTCATTAGCTCTTGGAATTAGTCCTATCAGGAATGTTACAAAGGCTTTAAAAAATGGAGCCTTAAACAAAAGCAGTGACCTTAAAAGGCAGTCATTTGATAATCACATGAAGTAAAAGAACTAAAAACACATTTTACTCATCCCAAACGGGTTTCGCCTTAAATGAGTTAAATACCTCCTAATAGCCGATGTGAGCCATTCTTTCTTAAAAGAGGACTTGGAAAGACCTGGAAGCCAGGTTTGTGTTGATTCTTGCAGTGGCAGGAAAGAGGAATTTCAGAACGTGCTTTGAAAGTAAGTGGTTATATACCGTCCCTGGTAGAGAAACGGGGGAGCGTAAGGCACAGGTGAGCGAGAGGCATTAAGTGGATAATTAGGTAGAAAAGGCCAGAAGGGTTTAATACAGGAATTTATTTGAAAAATTATTTAACCAAATAATCAAATTTGGTCAAATACTCAGGTGATTGTGTAGCCAAATAACCAAATCAGATGACTCGGATTTCCTTCTGAATCCAAGTTACGGGAAGAGCGCGGTGACAGGTTTGGCGAGTTTAGACGAGACCCGCAAACAGCGAGGCGGCCGTTGGGCGTGGAGACTCGCTGGCAGCTAGCCCCGGAGCTGTGCGGCGGCTCTGGGGGGGGGGGGGTCGGGGGGGGGGGGGGGGGGCAGGGGGGGGGGGGCGGGGCGGGGTGCTGCAGAGCGCGTCTACTCGCTACCCGCGCTGCAGGAGCACTGGCCCCCGGCTGCGGGCGGGCGGGGAACCCCGAGCTCGGGCCCGGACGCTTCCGACTGCCGCACCGCCGGGGCCCGCCTTCTGCGGGGCAGGGGCCTGAGCGGGAGGGCGCCCAGGGTTTGGCGCAGAGGCGTCCGATGGGCTCAGGAACCGCGTGCCCGCGTGGAACCGCCTCTGCCCGTTGCACGAGGCCCCGGCCCCGGCCCTCAGCCGCCGCGGGGCCGCAGCAGCCCGCGCCGCGCTGTCTGCCCCGCTCCGGGGACCCCGGCCGCGCCGGGAGCTGCGCGCGGTCCTAGGAGCCCGGGAGGCGGACGGTGTTGGTTGTGACGTAGCTTCCTGCCTGTGTGACGTCACGTTTCGTGCTGATGACGCGCTCTGCTGTGTAGACAGGAAGGCGCGAATCGGGGTCATGGAATAACTGGTTTTTCGTGTATGAAATGGAAACAGTCC
The DNA here is from genome assembly GCF_010015895.1 of Lontra canadensis. Classification (NCBI taxonomy): domain Eukaryota; kingdom Metazoa; phylum Chordata; class Mammalia; order Carnivora; family Mustelidae; genus Lontra; species Lontra canadensis. Next base: position 322,050 of record NW_022631039.1, on the reverse strand, counting down.
CTCAGGGCTTCCCCGCGCCGAGAAGTACGCGAGCGCGAGCAGCGGGCGTTTCCCTCCCACCGCCGCCCCCTCTCGGGCCCGCCGCGGGCTTCCTCCCGCTTCTCCCGGGACGGCGGTTTCTCCGCGACGCTGCGGGGCCCCCGCTGCCGCTCCCAGGCGCCGGGCCGAGCGCTCGGGACGCGGCGCAGGAGCGCGGGAGGTTCGAGAGGGCTCCGGAGACTCGCGGGGTGGCGCGAGCACCGTGGCTCCTGCTTCTGAGACCCTCCGACTCGTCAGGGTCCGCACGGGAAGCGCGGGCCGCGGCCTGACCAACGGCCCCTCCGCGGCCGGCCGGCCGCGAGCTGCTCTCCGCGGCGCTCGCGTGGCTCTCCCGGCCCGGGGCCCGCGGCGCGCACACGGCTCACCTCTTCCCGGCAAGGGCCGCGCGCGCGGGGTCCCCGCCGGCGGAGGTCACGTGCGGAGCCGGCGACTCCCCCACCGGAGGGTTCACCGGGCGCTGGGCCGGGGACGCCCTAAGCCGACGCTTGCCCTCGGAGCTCCGTCTTAAGGCGTGTCCTGCGGCGGAGGAGCTTTTACTCCCCAGGCCGGAAGCCTGTTGCGCAAAATGTGCGGGTGGTGTCCTTTCCAGTGGTCACGACCTCTGCAGAAAGTACTGCTTTCAGCACTAAATAGAGGACCATTCAGGACTTTGCTGACCAGTTTCCACCTCTGAACTTATTTGATGTATGTTTATGATTTTCCTTTTGAATGGTTTTTACTGACTTGACCTAGGCATATCATAACTTCCAAGGATTGCTAGAATTTGCCTCAAAAATAGTATGCATGAAGACACTGCCCTGCCTTCCGAGAGCCTCGTGTATTTTCCACCTGGAACCGACAGTCTCCATCCTTTCTCTTTTCCTAGCTTCCCTTTCTCCCTTTCTCCACTTACTTCCCCCTCCCTTCTTTCTCTCCATTCATCAAGCACATTATTAACATCTACTGTGTCCCAGCCAGAAAGTGAAGGTATCAATTTAGTAAATATAACGCAGAACTGAAGAAAAGGCTCTTTCACAGGCAGCCATGGGAATAAGGGGGAAAGAAGTAGGTTCTGTCAATTGTTGGTTTTAGGAGAGCAAAGTGTGGGTCCTAGAGGGCTTTTAAAAAGGAGTAGGGATGATATCACATGAATGAGAATTAAAAATGAGTGGGCTTGGGGAAGTAAGATTCGCCAGACTTACACCCAACGGATGGAAAACGAGTTTGGAAGTTTTGAATATTCCTAATGAAAATTTATAGTAGGACAAAATAATATAATTTGCTCTTTGGTGGGCATTTTATAAAAGGAGTTGGCAAATTGGGCAGGAGTTGGTAAAATGAAGTGATTATTTGGAATTAGTTTAATGAGAGGATGTTCTTAAAAGTCACCAGGTGACTGCCATACTACTTAGTGAGTGCTCCGTTTTCAGACCTCGTCTAACCCCGCCTCGAAGCGGCATTTGAGATCAGTGATCGCATCCTTGATGGACGTTGTTCACTTAGCTTTCATGACATCCCACTTCCTTCAGTTTCTTCCTGTTTCCCTGATGGTTTTTCACCCTCTTCCTGGTTCCTCCTTACCCTGGCCCTCTTCTCTGTGTACACTCACTCCCCATAAGACTTCTAGTTCAGTATGCAGAGTTCACACATGCCTGTCTCCAGGCGAGTCTGCTCTCCTGAATTGCAGAATTCACACGCGCCTACCTGATATCTCCACCTTGTACCCGCATAGACCAGCTCAAACTCTGTATGAGCCAAACAGCTCCTGATCTTCACTTCCCCAGATCTGCTGTACCATGCCACCGACAGCCTTCCCCGTCCCTAGTTGTGGAGGCCAAGACTTCATTCACTTGATTTTTTCTTTCATTCATACTTTCATTCAAATCATCTTGGCTCAGCCATCAAGACATATTCAGAATTTCACCATTCTGCCTACTTCTACTGCTACCCTACTAGTCCAAGCCACCATTTAAAATGTAAGTCAGATCTGTCCTTCCTCTGCTCAGTACCTTCCAGTGGATCTCTTCTCAAAGTAAAAGTCAAGGTCCTTCCAGTGGCTCTCAACACTCTACTGATCCAACCCCATGACCTCTGCCTTCTTCCATCAAGTCCTCCCTCTCTCCTGTTTCAGCCAGTGGTCTCCACCCCTCTGGTGCATGCAGGAATGACCCTGACTCAGGGCCTCTGCTGTAGCCATTCCCCCAGCATGGTGGGATTCCCTTCTAAACACTTGCCAACACTGTCACCTCCTTCAAGTTTTTGCATAGATCTCTTCCGTGAGGCCAACTCTGACAATGCTGGGTACTGCCTCTCCCAGCCCACCCTTAGATTCCTGATCTCCATTACCCTGTTCTACCTCGCCCCACTACAGCATGTATCAACTTCTCCCATATCATGTAACTTACAGTAATTTTTTCCAGTAACATATAATGTATTATTTGCTCCAGGGGTACAGGTCCATGATTTGTCAGCTTTCACCATAGCACATACCCTCCCCCATGTCCATCCCCCAGCCACCCTATCCCTCCCACCCCCTCCCCTCTGGCAACCCTCAGTTTGTTTCCTGAGATTAAGAGTCTCTTATGGTTTCTCTCCCTCTCTGGCTTCATCTTGTTTGTCATATGATCTCACGGATACGAGGTATTTGAGAAACAAGACAGGATCACAGGGGAAGGGAGGGAAAGATAACTTGCAGTATCTTATATTTTAATTGCCGGTCTCTTCTCACTGCACTGTAAGCTTCACAATGGTAGGGATTATGTTTTGTTCATGATGTTATTCCCTGGTCTGATGCTTGGCACATAACAGAAACCCGGTATTTGTTGAATGACGACTAAAGCCTAGCGTGAGGCAGGCTGCTTTGGGAAACCCTAGGACTTAATTAGGACAGAAATTCCTCTTCCTAGCGTAGGGTAGATTCTGAAAGAGCTCCATTTTACATTCGGTTCATTCCTCCATGCTTTCTGGACAGAAAGCTCCTTTAAGAAAGCAAAACTAAAGGAGAAAATCAAAGTTTCTAAAAGAAAACATCATTCTTGCATATTCTGTTTGGCATCTGGGCATCACGGTGCTCAGCAGACTGAATGGCCTGTGGATGGGGAGTTGGGTGATGACGCAATTTAGGGAGCCTCATCCAGCTCGTCCACCAACTGAGCTCAGTTGTGGTAGCTAATTTTATAGGTCAACTCGACTGCCCGAGGGATGTCCAGGTAGCTGCTAAAACATCTCTGGGTGTGCCTGCCTGTGTGGGGTGTTCCTGGAAGGTCAGCATTTGATTCTTCAGGATGAGTAAACAGCCATCCTCTTCAATGTAGGGGGGCATCATCTGATCCTTTGGCGGCCCAAACGGAACAAGGCAAAGGAAGGGCAAAGGTATGCTCTGCTGGAGCTGGGAGGTTCATCTTCTGCTCTCAGAAGGTCTCTCTGGAGATCTTGGTTCTTGGGCCTCCGAGCTTGGACTGGGAGTTAAGCCATCAGCTCTCCTGATTCTCAGGCCTTTGTACTTGGGACAGAATTATACCATTGGTTTTCTTGGTTCTCTAACTGGCAGATGGCAGGTTCTGGGACTTCCTGACCTCCATAACCACGAACCAATTCCTGCCTCTTCTTAAGTGTACCTTATTTAGGTATTCTATTGGTTCTGTTTCTCTGGAGAACCCAACACCCCAGCGAATGATAGGAAATTCCAGATCTCTGCAGGGTTCACTTCAAGTCCATACAGTTTGTAAGTAAAAATTCCCTCCATTCCTCACAATTTTTTCCCAGTTCTGAATAGCTAGATCACCGGTAAAGATAATTCACCAGTAATACTAATTCTATCCTTTCTCTTTATATAGTTTAGAAAGCAGTTTCATATAAGTAATTCTTTGATTCACATCCTATAAACATGCTCTGAGCATCCAATCAGTAGAACTGCTAAGATGCAGGTCTTCTGTGCTGAAGCTCCCCATCCCCTCTCCTCCCTCCTGCTCCCCGTGGCACTAAGAAGTTAAAAAATTCAGAGCGGAAGAGCCGTTAAATGCCACGGAATTCCACCTCCCCATTTTATGGATTCAGGGAGCTGAACACCGAAGACGGTAAGTGCCTCATCAAGGAAAAGCGCCTGTTCTTCTGCCAGCTGCCCCCGTCCCCCAGACACCGCGCCCTGGTACACCAACACCCGGTCCTCGAACACTTGGCTAAGTGGCTAGGGAGAAGTCGAGGAGCTTATTCAGTATTTTGCTCCATAAACTCAACATGTGCCCACTCAACAGGGACAAGCTGTATTTCAAGAGGGACAAGGTCATTTTCAGCACAAGTTCATACAAAAAGATTGCAAACAAGTAATATGTGAAAATCAAGAGGATTTTATTGATTTTTGTAGGTTCTTGGAGAAAACCATTCACATGTAAAAGTTTGACATTTGCTATGAGATTTATTCACACTTTATTTTATACATAAATTCTTTAATTTGGGGGTCAGACATAATTTTTCACTTCAACGGGACTTTCACATGATTACAGTCACAAAACAGGCACACTATATTGAAAAACTAAATCAAACAGAGCTCGACAAAATACGCACTTTATTCCAACTTGAATCTCAACATGCACCACCCCTCATACGTGATCTTGGAAGTATCTGCTGTGAGCTTACTAAAATATTAACTACAGAACGTCTGAGGTCACAAATGATTGTTTACAAAATAAAACCTCTTTTCCTAGTGCTACTCATTTTATTATAGAAAAATATTACCAATAAAAATTAGTGCTTTTCAAGATGTTCATTTCAAAAATCACATATGATACACAGGTTCAAGCCATTATTTTCCTCTCACACAGAGCTATCACAATACACTCTGTGAAGACTGAATTACTGATTAAATAAATGTACCTTAGCAACCACTACCACCTTAGTAATGACATGTCGTTTACTACACCAACTGATTAAAAAGGAGAGTGAATTAAAACATTTTCAGGTATTGGGTATGCTCTTAATTTGTTCCGAGTCTGAGGCTCAGAAAAACTGTTGGAGTAACATGACAAAATTTATATTTCTTCCTGATACAAGAAATTTGTCTAAAAAAATCTGTAATTATAAAACATTTGCTTTTAATAAAGAGGTTGCTACCTTTTTTTTTCATGGTTATGTTCCTATTTGGAGAGGATTCAAATTTTAATTTGGGCCCTCTTTTCCCAGAGGGTGGAGAGGGGTGGCTAGAAGTATAAGGTGTATTCGACAAACATAGGGATGCTTCCACTGTTGCAGTCAAAATGTAATAGTTTCCTTTCTTGTGATTATGTAAATTTTAAAGAAAAGAGGTCTCTCATAAGCTATATTACAGCAGTTTACATTTCAGTGTTTTTTCACTTGATATACAATTAAAATTAATTTATGACAAATACTTGTCACATAAATTTATGTAGGCACGTCTAAAATCTGTTTACTGGAGGGGTGAGGTCTTCAGTGGGATCATGATTCTGGATTCCATTTCCTGAATAAGTGGGACTGAAAACAAGGATCAAGATTATTACGCTTGTTCTTTTCTAAACAGATTATGGTAAATGTACAGTAACAAACAGGTTGCAGAGAATGTTCAGAAGACATGCTGCTTGGAATCAGAACAGACTGGAAAACAAAGGACTGATCTCAGGGAGAGAAATACATAGGTTAATGGTAGATGTTTTTAAACAAACAGGAGATGTTTTTAAAATTAAAGCAGATTCTGTTTGGAGATCTGTTTCATTTGTAGGAACTTAGGAATGTCCCTGTTGTAAGAAAAGTGATGCTTTCTCAAAAGGCTGAGAACTCTGAGCTAAAATAAAGTTATATAAAACCAAGTAATACTGCATGTAACTACAGACAGCACTGAAACCCACTGCTGAGTAAACTACGCCTCTTGGAACTAATGAACGTTTAAAAATAAGCAAATCATCCACATACAATTACATGATGTTTTGAACCAAAAGACAAGATAACACTTATTTTCTAGAACAAATTACTCTTTGATTTTCTTAGTAGTATATGGACTTAAATGTACCTGACATGCAACAAGACTGGTACTTACAACCTGTGTCCACGTTACTGGGTTGTATTCAGCCCAACTGTTCTTATAAAAAATCAAGCCACCAGGATTTCATAGTATATATGTATGTGGCTATCCATGCAAAGTGCCAAATTAATTTCCAAAATTACTTTTAATTGCTGTACTAAATTATAATGTTTTTGGGAATAGATAACTTTGATGAGAAAGGGAAAGCCCAGAAGAATATTATGTAATAAATATTCAGAGAATATTGAAAAGTACAAAAAAAAGGGAATGATGTAAAATTTACAACATACAAGGATCTGAAAACTGTACCAGACAATACTTGCTTTTTTTTAAGATTTTATTTTATTTTTTTTAAAGATTTTATTTATTTATTTGACAGACAGAGACACAAGTAGGCAGAGAGGCAGGCAGAGAGAGAGAGAGGAGGAAGCAGGCTTCCCACAGAGCAGAGAGCCGGATGCAGGGCTTGATCCCAGGACCCTGGGATCATGACCTGAGCCGAAGGCAAAGGCTTTAACCCACTGAGCCACCCAGGCGCCCCTAAGATTTTATTTTTAAATAATATCTACACCCAAAGTGGGGCTTGAACTCACAACATTATGAGATCAAGAGTCACATATTCCAATGACCGAGCCCGCCAGGCGTCCCCCACACATACTTGAAAGAATGAAAGTTCCTTATTGAAAACAAGGCATGTAACTATTAAAGAAAAATCTGACTATTCTCCATTCCCCCCAACCTTATGAGTCACCGTCCTAGAGCAATATACTATTAAAAAAAAAAGTACATATTAGCCTTGGAGGGAAAGAACATAAAACAGTTAAGATGAGAAGAACGGCAAGTTTTATATTTATGAAAATATTACCTGTATAATATACCAATTCTTCCCAGCCATGTTTATGCCACGCTGCATTCCGTATATCTTCCCTGGTCTGAAGATCCTTGTAAGCTGAAAAAGAACCACACAGAAGCAAGGCTTAAACCAAAGAAAATGTCCTGTGTTCCACTAGTATGTCCGTCAAGTACTGGGTCAGCTGCTCGGCTAGTTTTCTCAAAGAGACCACTTAGGGGATTTAACACTAAGCTGAGATCACTATAAGCTGGTTACTCTGAGCAAAAGTATTTAGGCCTTGTGAGAAGTAAAATAGCTCTCTAAGTTTGACAGTCTAGTCAATCCAAGACCTATCTTTCAAACCAAGTGAATTTCTTCAATAACATGTTAAATTCATAATCAGAAACTGTCAAACTACAGATAAATAATATTCAGTTCAATTTTGCTCAACATTTCCAAAGCACTACAACGATGTGGGTGACAGACTGTGTTCACTGCACGGGAGGGCAAAAAGACTAGTAAAGGCAAAGAACACGGTGGCCTCCTTGAGAACAGAGTGGGGAGGAGAGGAGAGAGCTGTGGGAGGTGTGATTTGGCCAGGTGCGCTTTGAAGGTTGAAAAGAATGTCATGGACAGGAACAGAAAAGAAAGCTCCTCCAGGTGGAGAGAAGAGTGTCAAAGGCATCAGGTCTTTGGTGTCACGTGGTACAATTCAGGGATCTCATCCGGATGCCTTGATTTCTGATTCCCGGGCTAGGCAATCTCCTTCCAACCACTCACCAGGGAAATACCTGGTGAGGCATTAGGAGTTTAACCATCTAAGATAAAATTTCCTTCAACTAGTAATAGAGTATACATTTATTACAAGCAATTTTGAAGATGCTGAAAAACAGAAGGAAAACAAATCTTGTACCTTTCACCACCCAGAGCAAAACAGCATTAACGTGACAAGCAGTATATTCCAACTGAGGTCAGGTGCACGGCCAGTGCACTGAGTGGTCACTCCCCTTGCAGAGGACACAGGTTGGGGACGGCTGTGTTCTTATTTTTTCATTTCAAATTTTTAATTTTCTTAATTAAAATGTTTTATTATGGTAAAATATGCACAGCAAAATTAACTTTTATTTAAAAAGATTTATTTATTTGAGAGGGAGAGAGTGAGCATGAGGTGGGGAGGGGCAAGGGTAGAGGGACAAGCAGGCTCCCTGCTGAGTGGGGAGCCCGATGTGGGGCTCTACCCTAGGACCCTGTGATCATGACCTGAGCAAAGCTTAACCAACTGAGCCACCCAGGCGCCCAGCAAAATTAACTTTTAACTATTTTAAAATGTACAATTCAGTGGTGTTAAATACATTCACAACTATCCCCCTTTCATTACTATCCATCTCTAAAACTTTTCACCATCGCAAATTAAAACTGTACCCACTGAACACTAGCTCCCCATTCTTCCTAACCCCCAAGCCCTGGTAACCTCTACTCTGCACTGTCCCTTATGAATCTGCCTCTTCTAGACACCTTGTATAAGGGAATTTAATGTTTTCAAGGGTTATCTGTGTCGCAGTATGGACTGGCATTTCGCCCCCTCCAGGCGGATAAATACGTACATACCACATTTTGTTTATCTGGTCATCAGTCTATCCACACTTGGATTTGGGGAGGCTTTTATTTTATTACTGTTTTTTTGTTGGGGAGGCTTTTGAAGGTGGGAGGCCCTTGAGCATGGATGTATTGCTGAGGGAGGGAGCCCTTAGATGGGGTGGTGGTGAGCAAAGGGGTGCAGTGAGGCGCTGAGGTGAGGGAGGAACGGCATCGAGCATGCAGGTCAGAGGAAGAGCTGCGGTGCTGTGGAGAGATCTGCTTTGGAGTCAGACGTACTCAAGTCTGGGCCTGCTGCAGTGACTCAACGGCTGCTGATTTACTTATCTGTGAGTCACAGATACCTGGCTGTGGCGCGTGGCTGTAAGGATGAGAGAATGATGCTGGAGGGGCTGGGTCAGTGTGGTTTTCTAAGAAGTGTGGCACAGGGAGGGCAAGGTTTTGGAGGCAGGCAACTGAGAATTCAATTCTGCATATCTCCGTACTTTCTCTGATAAAGTAGGGAGCAGGCAGTGGATGTTTGGCACACTAACTGGGGACAAAAAGGCAGGCAGAGAAAGGGACTGCCTAAGAAAAGACATGAGCTGCCATCTGGCCACTTTCCAAAGCCAGAGCACCACACTGTTCCTAGCTTCCGCGTCTGCGCATCGTGGCGGACCTTGTGGATTCCTCCTCTTGTGCTGCTCTGTGAAACCTCAAGCTCCTTCCCGTGGGACAGAGTTAAGGGTCTGTGACACCCTGGTGCCTGCCTGTCTACTCCTTCGCCTGGGAATTCCCATCCAGACAGATCGTAACCCTGACCTGAGTGGAGTCCCTGTGCTTGCGAACAGAGGATGTCTAGGACAGGGTGTGGGTGCCAAGCCCGAGGGGTGAGTGAGTGAGCGCAACAGGGCTGACTTTTCAGTTTATTTCCTTGAGACATACCACGTACTGTTTTAAAAAAAGAATAATAATAGGGACTCAGTGGGTTAAAGCCTCTGCCTTCGGCTCAGGTCATGATCCTAGGGTGCTGGGATCGAGCCCCGCGTCGGGCTCTCTGCTCAGTGGGGAGCCTGCTTCCCCCTCTCTCTCTGCCTGCCTCTCTGCCTACTTGTTATCTCTCTCTGTCAAATAAATAAAATCTTTAAAAAAAAAAAAAGAAATAATAAGAATGACTTCACCCGTATCTCAAACCCATAAAGGTTAAATTATGTTTAGCATAATCTCTAAAGGCAGGTATTAAAGATTTGTTTCCAAGTCTATCGCATTTGAACACTCTGGTATCTATGGAGTCCTGTCCCAGCTGGCTGGAAAATGAAGCCCCAGGACAGGGCGGCACGTGCCTCTACGACTGTGGCATTTATTATTTGCTGCAGGGTTTCCATTTCTTTTCTTTTCTTTCTTTTTAAAAGATGTTATTCATTTATTTACTTTTGAGAGAGAGAGAAGGAGAGCGAGCGAGTGAGGGCACAAGTCGGGGGAAGGGCAGAGCAGGAGGGGAAGAGAATCTCAGGCGGACTCCCTGCTGAGTCTGGAGCCGGTCTGGGGTTCGATCTCACAACCCCGAGATCAAAACCTGAGCCCAAACTGAGAGACGGACTCTCAACCAACGGTGCCTCCAGGCACCCCATGTGCAGTGTTTTCACTCGCTCACCCGCCAGGAAAGCCCAGTGTGTGTGGCTGAGCTAAGCTCTGGTCGAAGTAGTGATGGGTGGGGGTGAGGATGGGGTTCTCCTCCCCAGACCCTGAAGACCTGGGGGGACGGCATTCCCATTCAGACTTAGGTCCCCCCACAGCTCTCCGACCATACAGCCAGTCTGCGCTATTTCATTTTCTGACCACTTTTCATAATCTCCTGTTTTCCCAACACTGTTCTGACCCCTCCTTCTTGCCTTTACCTGCCAACTCCTTCAGGTCCTGAAGTCTAGCTCCTACTCACCTTCTACTGATGCCCCCAAATACACGTAAGTCTATGTCCCCTCAGTGCTGGGAGTGCCCCGAATATAAACCCCGACATCACCAATCACAGACACGGCCTCATGGCATGTCCCTCATGTTGGCTTTTCCCTCCTGAGACCAGTCACCAGTCTCTGTACGTCTGCCATACGGACACAGCAGGCAGACAGGGTGCCACCCTTGGTGGGACCCGACAGGTCAAATACCTCAGTTAATGAATATGGTCCAGAAACGAGTTATGCTTTTCATTTCTTTTAAAAGGGGGCTCCACACCCAGTGTGCAGCCCTTGGAGGGCTTGAGCTCACATCCTGAGATTAAGACCTGAGATGAGATCAAGAGTCCGATGGTTAACTTATAAACCACCTAGGCGTTTTAACTCTAATAAACTTACACACATGTGCCCCGAATGTACCAAGCTATTACTCAGACCTGGCTCCTGTTCTATCAGGGGGACAGGCACACATAGCCACAAATGACGACCTACATGGTATCGGGCTCTGGGGGCTCAGGAGGAGAGTGACATTCACTGGGGGGCGAGGGGGCACATCTGAGTCAGGCCCTGAGAGATACCAAAGATAATGCCAGACCAAAGTGAGCAGGGACAGAAAAGGTGACAGGAGAAGCGCCTCCAGAACGGCAGTCTCAGACACAAGGCAGGCGGTGAGCGAGCGCGTGGGGACCTGCCTCTCTGGATCGAATGTGGGATAATCTGTGAGGAGCCACGGAAGTGTCTAGAAAGGGACGGCAGCTTTATCATCTTCCCTCTCCCACGGCCTCTCACTTCTCTTGCTCCTCTCACCATTATCCCCACTCTCATGTCAGCCTCTAATGCACCCCGAGTCTACAGGCCTTTCACTGATGACCTCTTTCCTTCTAGACAGCCCAGCACTTAACTTCCTGTGTTTCAGTTTGCTGCAGTGTTTAAAGTTACTGATGGGAGATGTGCTGTGTTGCCTGGTATAGTTTATTTGGTAATGAACTCTGAAATCCTAGTAACACAAAAATGAAGGAAAAAGTTACGTACCCCAAAGATGATGGACCATGTATAGCTGCCCAATCTGAGAGAAGAATCCTCCCACCGCTTCACTACCGTCCTGTCTGAAGCGAATCGCACGAGCCCTGTGAGGAAAAATGACAACGTTCAGGTGCTGAGCTGGGTAAGCTGGAAGTACCCGATTCTCTCCACCCTCACAGCAAGTGGTACCATATGAAGACTAAGTGTTTTTTAGCTATCAAATGCAACTGAAAATTATTTTAATGTGGATAACATATCTAAGTGCAAATGTACTTTTCTGTAGCTTTAACAGTCATTTTGGGGAGAAGTGGACAGTAATTAATGACTCTTCAAATCAGCGCTTGAGAATACAATAGTCGAGAAAATTGGCCGAGCATAGGACCCACCAACTTAGAAAGAACTGTTTCTCCAAGAACACGCTGAGAGAAAGCGAGGGAAACGTGGATGCTAGAACACTCAAGATGCCGAAGCTACTGTATCTTAGGGAGACAGGGACCGCGCCTGGAGAATGGGGTTTAGGACAGAGATGAAGGGCGCACACCTTCAAAGCAGCTGCAGACCAGGAATTCTGGAAAACACACTGAATAACCATGAACGTGGAGCTTCCTGGCAATCCAGCATCACTATCAAAACGGAAGCTGCCTTGTGGTATTGTCATAGCGTTGTCGTATGGTGACAGATGGCAGCTACGCTCGGGGTAAGCAGAACATAATGTACAGACTTGTCAAATCACTGTTGTATGCCGGAAACTACTTTAACGTGTGTCGACCATATTTCAATAAAAAAATGAAACAAAACCCCCCTGCCTTTTTTTTTAATCAGAACAAACCATCAGGAAAATTACCAAATCGCATTCCTATGTGTGGAAGAACATGTAGATACATGTGTCCATGTGCATGACATGGAATTGTGATTAAGTTGGCTAAAAACTGGCTCTTGTTTTCAGCATTCCTTTTTAAGATTTCCTACTGCAAAACCCAGCTCCTTAAACACCTTCTTTCATATTTGCACAGTACTTTGTTTATCTATGTAGTGATGCATCTGAAATCCTAAGATGGTTTTTAAGAAAAATGTACAGGGGCACCTGGGTGGCTGAGTCGGTTAACATCGCACTCTTGATATGGACTCAGGGTCCTGGGATCAAGTCCCTCATCAGGCTCCACACTCAGCTGGGAGTCTGCTGCTCTCTCTCCCTCTGCCCCTCCCCTAGATCGAGTGTGTGCATCCATGCTCTCTCTCTCAAATAAAATCTTTTTAAAAAATTATGTTTTCCAAAAGCAGTTTTCAGGAATCAAACTTGAAAATGAAGGAAGTGGCCCGAAGTGATATACAAAAGTCACCTGGAAAATAGCTGGGGTTTCTCCGAGACCCCACACCACAGACCACTCGGTATATTTACAGCAACACTGCCCAGGTTTGGGCCTGAAGTCTGTCACCTCAAGGTACCAGAGTTGGCAGGACTTGAGAAGATGGATTCGTTCTAATTAATTTAAAGGAACTGGAGGCATAAGAACAAGGATTCTAATCTACTCACATCTACAGTGAGACAGAACTCTTGAGGGACAAGAGATTTCAGTTGGCTTGACCGGCACTTTCTCGTCCTGGAGGCAAACTTCACAGCAACTGAATTAGAACATCTCAAGACAGTGGTGGGGTACAGATCCAAGCAAGGGCAACCAGGGCAGGAGTGATACAGCCAGAATCCTCCAGACTGATCTGTGCACCTCCTTTCTCATACCCATGAACTCCACTCTGAGCGGGACCCACGCTTTCAGGTTCTTCTGTGGCGAAGGAGGGATCTCCTGCTAGTGCCCCCATGGGCTACCCCCAAATAATATTAAATTCTTTAACCCTTACACTCAGAATTAAGTGATCAACAGCTTCATAATAATTATAAATCTGATTGGTAAATTACTGAAATTAAGCAAATCACTTTAAAGTGCACTCTAGCTCAGAGAGGGAAGAACTGTCTTTTCATTGATCGTGATAAATATTCAGCATTATTCATTCCATTATGAATTTTTCTAATTCAGTTACAGGAGGCAAAGAAAACATACTTGCCTTAGCCTGGTAATAATCAGAAGCATGTACTGAAGAGGAGATCACCATCTTAAATAGTTACCTATGTGCCAAAATATAAATTGAACGCTGAACTGGCTTTATAAATAGTTAACTGAAGAATCATCTCAGCACTTCTTGTGAAGTCCACGGCGGGCAAGTCTTAATTAGTAATGTGCAAAAACAGGACTAATGAATGATCCTATTCTGCAGGCAACTAAATTATTACGTTTATAAGGCCCCTCCCTACGGTGCCTCTAGTAGTGGCATCCAGTTAACTTGTATGTCTTAGTTTTCAAATTAAAACAATTTCTAACTTGCATTATGTAGCCTTTGATGACCCAAGAAGAAAAGATTTATTAGAAATAAGAATCGCAGGGGCCTCTGCTGGCTCAGGCTATAGAGCATATGACTCTTGATCTCTGGGTTGTGGGTTCAAGCCTCATGCTGGGTATAGAGATTACTTAAAAATAAAATCTTAAAAAAAAATCCAGAACTGTTTTTTGGAGCTAGAAGAGATCTTAGAAATTATACAGTTCAAAGCAAGAAATTTCATTGCTGAAAAAGAACACATCTAAGCTGAAAGTAAGTAAAAAGTCACAGGTTCTCCTTTAAAGATAAGGAAGCCAAAGGGTTAATGTCTGACTAATGGCCAATAACCTACTCTTCTATCCCTCTTAATTCCTGAGGTTTTATATTATTATAATTCTATTTGTTTTTTCCTCACAATAGGATTTTAAAAAACTATATAAAATGATGGTAAAAGTTGGTGTTTTGTGATAATGCTCTTGAGCGTGCTTCTTATGTTCCACCATCCAGTTTAACGTTGCTGTTAAGATGGAAGAAATGGGGCGCCTGGATGGCTTGGTTGGTTGAGCTACTGCCTTAGGCTCAGGTCATGATCCTGGAGTCCCAGGATCAAGTCCCGCATTGGGATCCCTGCTCTACAGGGAGTCTGCTTCTCCCTCTGACATTCTCCCCACTCATGCTCTCTCTCACTGTCTCTCTCTCAAGTAAATAAATAAAATCTTAAAAAAAAAAAAAAAGACGGAAGAAATGGAGAGTTTTATAGGTCAGGTCAGGGCTGGCAAAACAGACCCTCAGCCTAAATCCCACCTTCTGTAGCTTGTTTTCATGGCTCAGAACCTAAGAATGGTTTCTACCTTTTTATTTTTTAAGATTTTATTTATTTATTTGACAGAGAGAGATCTCAAGTAGGCAGAGAGGCAGGCAGAGAGGGGGAGAGAGAGGGGGAAGCAGGCTCACTGCTAAGCAGAGAGCCTGATAAGGGGCTCGATCCCAGAACCCTGAGATCATGACCCGAGCTGAATGCAGAGGCTTAACCCACTGAGCCACCCAGGTGCCCCTGATTTCTACCTTTATAAATGCTTGAAAAAAAAATCTCATCAAAAGAATAATATTTCATGACACATGAAAATCATGACATTCAAATTTCAGCATCCATAAATAAAGTTTTCTTGGGGGGTACCTGGGGGGAGGCCAAATGCCCTCTGAACATGTACTAAGATGATTTTTATACTGTTAATTTGTGCCCATTAAAACACTCTGGCCACCTAGATTTTTAAAACACCAATACTTGACATTTTCGTACATTTCAGATCTTTTCAAACAGAAATGACCACCACAGAAACAGATGAAGCTCCCTTTGCATTCTTCTCCCCGCCCCCCGACTAGTCACCACTTTTTGGAAGCAGTTACCTCTCTTTCAAACACCGTCTTCCTGTCCACGGTTCTATATTTCTACTTCATATGTGTGTATCCATGAACAGTAATTATATCTTTTTCATAGAACTCGTTTATATCACTCTCTTGTATCATTTTAAAATTTACCTACATATTCTCTAACTAGCTCTTTCTCCTCAACTTGGCTTTTCAATATTACTGCATCTGCCAATCTGTTTCACGTTCACCACCGTGTAGGATTCTACCACACGAATTTACTATAATCCATTTCCCTCAGACACATAGGTTGTTCACAGGTTTGGCAATTGACCTTTTGTTCATGTGCAACCACGAGTTTCCGCTGTCCGTTAAACGTTTACCAACCGCCCAGGATGGGCCAGGCCTTGTAGACAGTGTCAGGGACTGGAAAGCAGAGCAGCTCCTGGGCTGACAAGTGCTCTCACAGAGGCATGGAGGCAACGGGCTGGGGTACAGAGGCCACACACCAATTACACACTTGACTGTGTTGTATCTACCAATTTCCTTATTTTGAATTATCCTTGGATTCATGGTATAAATTCTCTTTAGTGAGGTGTGTCATTAGCAGCTTCACTGAGGTATATTTTATAACCTATAAAATTAAATTAGACGTATAGTACTTTTTTTTTTAAAGTAAACATACAGCCTTGTGCAATCATCACTACAATCCACTTAAGCTAGGATCCCTTGTGCCCATCTGCAACATTTTCTGTTCCCACCTCCAGCCCCAGGAAACCACTCATCCTTCCGTCTCTATAGATTAGACATTTCTGGACATTCCGTACATGTGTACTTCGAGCACTTATCCGTAGTTCACTCCTTTTCATTGCCGAGTAGACTCCCACGCGGACCCAGCACGGCTTGTCTACCCGTTCCTCTGCTGACGGGCATTTAGGTTGTTTGCACTACTTGGTTATTATGAGAAATGCTGTCTATGATCATGGATATGAATCTATATGGACGTACGCTTTCATTCTCTTGGAACAGAACTGCTGGGCCATATTGTAATTCCACGTTTAACATTTTGAGTAACTGCCTATTTTCCCAAGTGCCTGCACCATTTTACATTCTCCCTAGCAATGTATGAGGGCCCCAATGCATTCCCAACCTCACCAACATTTGTTACTATCTGTCCGTTTAGCCATAGCCCTCTGAACATGTGTGGAGTCTCATCTTGTGGTGTTACTTTGCATTTCCCTAATGACTGAGAGGGTTGGGTGCTTTTCATGTCCTTATTAGCATTTATTTATACATCTCCTTTGATGAAATGTCTATTCAAATCCTTTGCCCACTGAAAAACATTTTTTAACATTTATTTTATGATTATTATTTTTCACTATTAATTTATTGTATCATTAAAAACTCATAACATTAAACTTATCTCAGCCACTTCACAGTTCAGTAGTGTCAAGTACATTCACACTGTTGGGCAAGAGATCTCCAGAACTTCTTCATCATGCAAAATTGAACTCGATACCCACTAAATACCAAGTTCCCTTCACCAGGACCCTGGCAACTATTCATTTTCCATTACTGTGATTTTGGCTACTTTAGATACTCACAATAGTGGAATCATATAGTATTTGTCCTTTTATGACTGGCTTAATGTCCTCAAGGCTCATCATATTATAGCACATGGCAGAATTTCCTACTTTGGAAGGCTGCATAATATTCCTTTATATGTATATATAAGATTTTCTTTATCTATTCATCTGTCAATGGATATCTGGGTTGCTTTCACCTCTGGGCTACTGTGACTAATGTTGTAATGAACATGAATGTGAAAATACCTTCTTGAAATGCTGCTTTGAATTCTTTTGATTATATACTCAGAAGGAGGGTTGCTAGATCATATGATAATTCTGTTTTTAATGTTTTGAAGAACTGTTGTACTATTTTTTCCTAGTGGCTGCAACATTTTACATTCTTACTGACAATGTACAAAGTCCCAATTTCTCTGTATCTTCACCAACACTTGTTATTTCCCGTTCTTTTGATAATGGCCTTCAGAGAGGGTGTGAGATGGTATCTTATCGTGGTTTTGATTTGCATTTCTCTTATGATTAATGATGCTGAACATCTTTTGGCGGTTTGTGGATCTTTAGAGAACTGTCTATTCAAATTCTGTCCATTTTTAACTGGGTTATTTGTCTTCTTCTTATTGAGTTGTAGGACTTTTTTATATATGTGGATACAAGTCCTTTATCAGATATGATTTGTGAAATTTTCTCCCAGTCTATGACTTACTTGCCTTTTAATTTTAAAATGATGCCCTTTGAATTTTAAAAGTTTTTAATTCTGATGAGTTATAATTTATCATTTTCTTGTGTGCACTGTGGTTTTGGTGTTACATCTGAGAACTCTTTGCTTAACCCTAGATCACAAAGATTCTCTCCTATGTTTTCTTCTGAAAGCTGTGTTATGGTTAATTTTGGTATATATGTGAGATAGGGCTCTAAATTTATCCTTTTGCAAAGATATTCAGTTGTTTCAGTACCCTTTGTTGAAAGGCTGTCTGTCCTCACTGAAGTGACTTGGTGCATGGACTGAAAGCTAATGAACTCATGTATGTGAGTTTCCTTCTGAACTTGCACTTCTGTTCCATTGATTTGCATGCCTGTTCTTATGCTAGTACCACACGGTCTTGATTACTCTAGCTTTGCAGTCAGTTCTGAAATTGAGAAGTGTGAGTCCTCCAGCTTTGTTCTTCTTTTTAAGGTTGTTTTAGCTGTCTTGGGTCCTTTGCATTTCTGAAGCCTTGCTGGGGTTCTGACTGGGATTGTTGTGAATTTATAGATCAGTTTGCAGAAAAACTGGTACTTTATTACTTAAATGAAGGAGAAAAACAACAAGCAACTGTGTCATTGTGGTGCTGTGTGTGTGACAAAAACATTTCAAAGAAAGTAATATCCAAGAAGAATATGAAATAACCTAATGCAACAGTGGGGTTTTATTTAAAAAAAAAAAAATATATATATATATATGACATGTTATTCAGGATTTACCTTCAAATAGTCTGGGTTGGGAGAGTGAGACCTAAGCAAGACTGGCCAGGTGTGGTAACTATGGAAGCTAAGTCACGGGCATGGAAAGTGGGGAGATTCATGGGGTTATTCCCTCTAGTTTTGTGTATGTTCAAAAAAATTTCATAATAGAAACATCAAATAAAACAGTCTAGTATCAAATCATGGCTTTATTCCCAGATTTCATTTCTGGAATTAACACTATAACCTAAAATAAGCTATTAGTAAGATTACAAACTCACCGTTTGGTAATATACTCACCAGTAATTGCCCCATTCTATCATAGTTCCTGGCTGAAAAGAGATTTGGATTTTGGTTTGTTAGTTCTGTGAATAAATAGGAAATAGTAGTATAAAAAATATCAAATGACAAAACTAACTTAAAAATAACTTTTAATAACATGAAGTGTAACGTAAAAAATGTAACAAATTAATATTATTTACCATGCTCATATCTATCCCATAGTGGAAGTAATATTCTATTCTATTTCAAGTAAGAAGGCAGTATTTACAGTAAAGCATCCAATTATGGTTATCAAAATCATAGCTAGGTCCATTCTCCAGATGTACTGAACTCATGATTAAATTGTTGGCACCCATTCAGACTTTATTGTGAAATTTAAAAAAAAATTCAATTTACTGAATCACTATTTTTTCCAGTATTATGGTGAGTATTAGACTACTAAGATCTACTACTGATACGTACTCCTTTTAACAATATTGCCATGTTGCTATCTGGGGCTTTCTTTCTAGTAGTGCTCAGTGAGCAAGCACCATGAAAGGCTTATAAAATATTATTCCCTTCGACTCTTACAGTGCTGTGACTTACTCAGCGGGGCCACATTTATTAGTTGCTCTAGTTCAATTATAGCAGTTGCTATATATTACAGCTAGTCCTGCATTTTAGGTCTTTCCTCTTAAAAACCGCTATGCTAGATGGAAAAATGTCAAATAACAAACATTATACATATTATAAAAAACAAAAGAGCATGGTAGAAGAGAAAGAA
Source organism: Lontra canadensis (assembly GCF_010015895.1). Lineage (NCBI taxonomy): Eukaryota > Metazoa > Chordata > Mammalia > Carnivora > Mustelidae > Lontra > Lontra canadensis. The sequence goes on along the minus strand of NW_022631039.1, from coordinate 302,813 downwards.
TAAGAGAGAAGATTAAAAAAAAAAGAGGAAAGAGGAGAAGGACTGGACAGCAGAGAAGACAAACCAATCAAAATATTATGCCAAACATACATCACAAAATGTAAACTCAACTTTTGTTTTTGGCACTAAGGGGTGCTCACGCCTCCTCACAGAAGAATGAGGGCTGTTAACCCATATTTTAGTACTTACTCGGAGCTGGTAAGATCTGAGTTCATATATATTAGGTCCTGACCGTGGCACAGGCTCATTCCAGAAACTGAACTCCAACAGCAGCTGATTCTTCCTAGAGAGAAGCATGTTGCTTCTTGCCTTGCGGAATTCCACAAATTCCTTTGAGGGAAACAAAAAATGTGCTCATGATATCCTCTGATAGTTACATATAAACCCACGTTAGTATCATTTATATTCCTCCTATGATAGAATGCTACCATGAAAAGGGTCCCAGGTGGCCCGAGACAGCCCTGGTTTACAGCTTGTTGAGCCAGCATAAAAATTATAAGCACTCACTTTCACTCTCAGAAGTGTCCAGTTAGATGACAAACTACATGGCCATCCCAAGTATTCAGGTAACAATGTAAGCAAATACAATTCCTACAGATTTAAGTTCTCCTGACAGTGACTGACAACATATTAATAGAAGTGACATAGGGACTACAGAGTATCAGATGGTCCAAAAGCCACTTATGTTTGGACTGGGAATCTACACAAAAGGTTTTCTTTCCAGTAGTGTGTGGCTGTTCAAATTCTCTTCATCAACCTGTACTGAAGGGACGGGGAGGAGAGGGCAGTCGCTTCCCAAAGCAGCTGTGTGTTAGGTAACCCACAGCTCACTGTGTCTACATGCTGACTTGCTGGCGTCAAAGTACTGGCTCACCAGCTTCAAAGCACAGCTGACTTCTATAGTAAGAACTGTTATGTTAATAGTATTACAGCCCGTTAATTAGTTGCAGTACAGCTTCAAGAATCCAAACAATAAAACTTTTACTACAAAAAAGTTTATTAATGTTAAAAAAATGAGGACAGAAAAAGTCATTTAATTCTGTACTATCATTTATCATTAGTCTGAGTAAATAAACATTTTTCAAAATCATACCCGATTTTCTCTGAGTTTACTCATGACCTCTGTGAGGGCTGGGTAGCCTCCTTCATACCTCCAGAGGTGCACTGAAATATATTTTAAAAGAGAACATACATTTAGGGTTTCATGATACTCTTACCTTGAAAACAGTCTACATACACATTATGTTAACACAACACAAAACTGTAATGGGCTATGTGTTGGCATATGAGCCACACCATAAATTTTCAATAATGGATTCAAATGTTAAAGAAAAAAAAGTAGTTTTTTTTAAATCAATTACTGGAGAAACTATTTTAAACATAAAACTAGACAGACTTGGAAAGCTTTGATTATAAAAACAAGTATTAAATTAAATATTATTTAAGTCATTGACAGGAAAGGCATAGGGAACAAGTGTTTATTCCAAAGACTTCTGCTTCCTACCAGCTTGATCCTGCTCGCCATACCACGTGTTCCAGGTCCCCACCAGAGTACAAGGGTAATGCTTATCTTCATGAATCTTTGGCAATACCTCTTGACTTAAAGAGAAGAAACAGCAACACTAATTAAACAACTGACAAGATCATACCAGGTGGACACATGATCAGCAATAGGGAGAAGGCCACCTACTCTGTTCTGACAACTAACATCACAATACATTTATGATAAACCTGTGTTTAGAATTACCCTTTTCGCTACGTTCTACTCTAACATCCCCCTTATCAGAGACTCAGGTTTCTGTAATCCAACTACCTAGAACAGCTGGAAACAACTGCAGTGATAAAAATGGATAAGGAAGAGCCAAAGGTCCCAGCATTCCAGGAACTACATGGGTCTACTATTTGCTATTTCAGGAAAAAGAAAATGAAGTACCTAGGAATGGTGAAGTTTCTAAGAGCTAAGTTCTGCTGGTTCCCAAGACAGGAAGGAGAGAAACAGGAACAGAAAAAGAGCATGGAAGAAATAAGAGAAGGAAGTGATGTTTAAGACCAGGGACAATAGAAGCGGCACCAGCAGGCAGAGGTGGCCGGGGCAGAGAACAAGTTGCCTCTAAGGAGGGAGGAGGAAGACAGAGCTGGAACCCAACACAGCCTGGAAGCAACCCAGCTCTAATAGTCCCCGAGGGCATCAGAAACCAAATTAAAGATACAATGTGGAGCGTAACTAGGTTCTACTCAATTCAACCAGCTGATGGGATTTAGGAAGTATCATACAATCCCATGTTCCATCATTACCAGTGACTGTACAGACTAGCGGCAAAGCCATGACAGTTATGGCAGTCTATTCATTTAACAGAGTTGCCAGAGCTTGGCTCCATGGAAACTTCCTTATCGTACAGATTTTAATACCCAGAGCAAGGCAAAAGGAAGAGACATGACTGTTCCATCCCAAAATAAAAGCTAAAACCTGCACATGTTCTGAATAGAAAAACTGTGATGAAAAAATACAATACAGATTCAACAATAAATGCAAAAGGGTATCAAGGATTGGAAAGGGAACCTGTTCGAACTATTTGCTGACACTGAGTGCAAGTTAGTGATCACTGCCAGAGGCTGGGCCACCAGAACTGAGTGTATATGCAGTTAACAGAGAAAAGCCCAGAATGCTCTTCTGTCTAGCCAAATGAAAACCCAAACAGTTTTATGACCTTGTACAATGACCACACCATGTGTATTTTTTGAAATGTCACCCTTCAAAAAATACACACGGTGTGATCATTGTACAGGTCAAAAAAGACTTATGTTAGAAATAACACTGGAGTGATGGAAATCAAGGGTGGGGAAAGATGGATTATGTATAATTAATGGAAATGGATTTCCTTTTTTGTCATGACATGAACCCCAAATGAGAGCCAGTGTAGAAGAAAATCTGTAGAGATGACCCATGTGGTGTCGAGATAGGGGCTGGGGCCTGACGATGAGGCCTAGGTTTTTCACCAATACGGAGTGGTATCTTCTTTGCTGGGGACTCCAAAGCTGCTCTTGGAAGCCGTGGCCTTCCTTACACGAATGAAGGCTGTAAGGCAGGTAGTACTTGTACCTAGAACTAGCTGGGTTGGGCAGACCTCATCACTGGGGCCTCTAAAAACTAGGCAGGAGTTAAATCTTTATATACTGGAAACAGTTTCAGAGAAAAGAAAAAAACAACTTGATGAAGGAGAAAGCAGAACTCGGGGAGATTAATTTGATAAACTTCTAAGTAATGAATTGGGTGTGGGGTAAGGTACAGGTACAGCCTTGAGGCCAGGAAGGCACTCAGCAAGGCGGTTACTTAGAAATGGGGCTCAAGAGGCTGGGAGAAGGAGATGGAGAAGGAAATGGAATAGAACCAAAATGCATGTCAAACGAAGAATACATAGCTCTTAGCAACCAGTTGCAAAGAACTAAGGAAAAGGTTAACTAAAACCATGGTGAGTGACACAGGTGGGAGGTAGGAAGCGCCATGTGATTCTATATGTTGAGTTTGAAGGGAGACGAAGACATCCAAATGGAAATATGAACACACAGGAAATGAAAATCTGAGACAGGAGATGAAGTGATACAAACAGGACAGGAAGGATAACCCAAGGAAATAATAACATAGATAAGAAATTTCATTTTATGAAAAAAGATTTAGAAATATGCATCTGCTTTGTTTTAGGACATTTTTTTAATAAAGAGAACTGTGCTGAGGTGATTAAGAAACACTATGCTAATGTTTTATTTCATGAATCACTTCCCCAAATAAAATAACAAAAAGTTTTTGCATCAAAAAATTATGCTGATTCTGGTGACAAAACCATTTGCTTTCTCATGAAAGTAGCAGATGTGAAAGGTAAAAAAATGTTTTTTAATGATGTTTGCTCATAACTGATCATTAAAATACAATTTGTTAGCTTAATCAAGAATGAATGCACTTAATTCTCTTTGGTCTTAAAGTTTACATATTCTGTAAAAGCATATGGATCTCATTATCATATGAGAATCTGCCAAAGGGACTTGAATCCTGGTGAATGAAGACTTGAGAAGAAATGGTGGCTATAGTCAAATATATACGGGACTTCCATGTGGTGGCTTTAGTTAGGAATAAAACTGTAAACAGTGGAGATCATGGGGATGTCAATTCTAATTCCTAACACTCAAGTTATCCAGAGATGGAATGTATGAATGTACTTAAACACACCAGTCAGGAAGGGTCAAGCACTGGTGAGTAGATGGACTAGATGGCACTATACGGTTCCTTCCAACCTAAGACTCTAGAACATTAATGTCTGAGAGCTTACGTGATGAGTTAGCTGTGTGAGTCCTTCAAATCAAAATGCCCTTGACAGCCCCACACAGAGCTCAACTTAAGAGCCTCTGAACATTCAGGTTCAAGAAGAGGGATCAAAGATCCCACTCCTCTATCAAGGGTTAGCAGAACCAACAAATACGCAAATTGTTAATTTTCCCCAAGTAAAGGATAGTTTGGTATACACACCAAATTTTGTTGTATGCTTCTAGGCATTCCGGTTTAACATTGTGAACTGAAACAAAAGAAAATTCAACGATAAACTTATGAACAAAGGGAAAAAAGTCAACTATGAAGATAGCAAACCTATCACTCACACTGCAATTTGTATAGACTGCTTGTTTCCTTTTTGGCTAGGAGATTAGAGTGAGCATCTTTTCTTGGATCAACTTTCCGGACAAATAAGGATTTTAGCCAGCTGTCTTCTCGAGGTCTATTATTAGAGGACGTCAATCTCCTATGGAATAACAAACATAAAAATGTGAGTCTCGTTAGCGGTATGAAGATTTCAGCATCTTCAGGTAATGTCACATAGCACACCGTTTTCATAAAATCAATCCATTCAGCAAACATGCCTTGAGCACCTATTCTAGGCACTGTTATAGAACCTGGGATACCAGGGTGCGTGGGTGGCTCAGTGGGTTGAGCCTCTGCCTTCGGCTTGGGTCGTGATCTCAGGGTCCTGGGATCGAGCCCCACATCTGGCTCTCTGCTTGGCGGGGAGCCTGCTTCCCCCTCTCTCTCTGCCTGCCTCTCTGTCAAATAGGTAAAATCTTAAAAAAAAAAAAAAGGTTAAAAAAAAAATGAACCTGGGATACCACAAAGTGTCCACTTTCCATTCTGATAGCATGCAATCGAAATAGCAAAGTGTGAAAGATGTAACTTGTGGTTCTTATAATAGAGTTTTACCCTGAGATCATGATCTGAGCCAAAGGCAGAGGCTTTAACCCACTGAGCCACCCAGGCACCCCTAAAGTTTTAAGTATAGTTGGCATACAATGTTGTATTAGTTTCAGGCATATAACATATTGATTCAACAATTCTACACATTAAGCTATGCAAGTACAGTTAGTTACCATCTGTCAACATTCAGCATTACGACAATATTATTGACTATATTCTCTACATTGTAATTTTCATCCCCATGACTTATTTTATAACTGGAAGTTTGTACCTCTTTTTATTTTTTTAAAGATTTTATTCATTTATTTGAGAGATAGAGAGAGATACTGAATATGGGGAGAGGGACAGAGGGAGACAAATAACCCCAAGGAGAGCCTGACATGGGGCTTGATCTCATGACTTGAGACCAAATCTGACGCTTACCCAACTGAGCCACTCAGGCACCCCTGGGAGTTTGTACCTTTTAATCCCCCTCACCTATTTTGCTCATCCTCCCTCTACCCACCTCCCCTCTGGTAATCACTAGTTTGTTCTCTATAGTTAAGAGTTTGTTTTTTTGTTCATTTGTTTTGTTTTTTAGATTCCACATGTAAGTGAAATTGTATGATAATTATCTTTCTCTGACTGACTTATTTTACTTAGCACAATACCCTTCAGTTCCACCCATGCTGTCACATGATCTCATTCTTTTTTATGGCTGAATAATATTCTATCGTGTATATGTGTGTGTGTATATATATATATATGTATCTATATGTAGCATATCTTCTTTATCCATCCATTTACTGATAAACATTTTGGTTGCTTCCATACCTTGGCTATGGTAAATAATACTGCAATAAACATATGGGTGCACGTATCTTTTTATATTAGTGTTTTCATTTTCTTTGGTTAAATACCCAGTAGGGGAATTACTAGACTGTGTGGTATTTCTTTTCTTTTTCCCCATAAATTCCTTATACTGTACACTTCATCCTTGTGATTTGTTCATTCCATAACTGCAAGCCTTGCACCTCCTATTCCCCGTGGCATTTCTATTTTCAATGTTTCGAGGACCCTCCATATTGTTTTCCACAGTGGCTCAACCAATTAATATTTGCACCGTCAGTGTAAGATGGTTCCCTTTTCTCCACATCCTTGCCAATACTTGTTATTTCCTATCCTTTTGATACTAGCCATTTTGACAGGTGTAAGGTAAAATCTCATGGTGGTTTTGATTTGCATTTCCCTGATGATTTGTGATGTTGAACATCTTTTCAGAGTTCATGTTTATCTTTGCCATTTCTGCTATGTGTTTTTCTCTCCTCTAATGCAATTTCTGACATAGAAAAAATACATATGGTAACCTAGAGTAGTCAAGTTCATAGAGAAAGAAAGTCGTAGAGTGGTTGCTAGAGGTTGAGGAAGGAGGAGAATGAGGAGTTATTGTTTAATTGGGACAGAATTTGGGAAGGTGAAAAAGTTCTGGAGATGGAGGTGGTAATGCACAACAGTGTGAATTCACTCAGTGTTACTACTGAACTGTAAACTTAAATATGATTAAAATGGCAAGTTTTATGTTACATACACTCTACCACAATAAATAAGTGTGAAAATATACAGGGAAAATGAAATAAATTCTTTCTTTGAAAAAATTATATTGGGATGTCTGAGTGGCTCAGTCAGTTAACTGTCTTTGGCTCAGAAAAGATATATGCACCCCTATGTTCATGGCAGCATTATTTAAAACACCCAAGACATAGAAGCAACCTAAGTCCTAAGTCCACTGACACGTGAATGGATAAAGAGAGGTTGTCTATGTATATGCCATATTGTAACAGACACACATGCGCACAAAAATTATTCAGTCATAAAAAATAAATTTTTTAAAAAAGATTTATTTGTCGAGAGAGAGAGCGAGCAAGCATGGGGATCAGCAGGCAGAGGAAGAAGCAGGCTCCCCACTGAGCAAGGAGCCTGGGGTGGGACTCGACCCCAGGAGCCTGGGGTGGGACTCGACCCCAGGACCCTGGGGTCATGACCTGAACTGAAGGAAGACGATGACTGAGCCGCCCAGAGCTCCAAGATTTTTTTAATAGGACTATATAATTCCTGCTTTTTCTTTATTTTAGACTTTAAATTCACTAGACAGAAACTGTATTGAAAAAATTTGGGGGGGGTGGTTAAATAGATTTTAAGACCTTAGGAATAACTATTATGAATAATGAAGAAAGGGGTACAATGCAAATTTCTAAAAATATCAGCATTAGGGAATTTCATTTACAATAACAAATATTTACCAAAGTAACCACTACTAATAGTTTTTAATCCCAGAAATGCACAGACATGCATCATCACGTGTATATACATATATTTTTTATGAAATTTAATACTTTATAACATTTATTAGTACCTTATTTCCAGTTTTTTCCTGGTATAGGCAATTTAGGTATCCATTAACAGGGACCAGTGAAATAAATTTGGAATATCCAAAACCATAATAGAAGCAATCATTAAAAAGAATGAAGCAAACCTACATGCACTGATAACCTGGTATTTCTGAAAGTAAATTATGTGGGAAAAGCAGGTATAGAACTGTACCATAAATACACAGATCGAATTGTTAATAGTAGTGAATCTGGGGAAGGTGACTGGATGTGGGGTGGGAGTTTTTTCTTCTCATGTATAGCCTTCTGGACTATTTGACAAATTTTCCATATATATATTATTGTACTTAAAATTAGCTATAAAAGTGCACATTTAGAGAGTCTTTTATAGGAAAGGCACATAGGTATATTGGCAAACTAAATTTGGAAGGGGAAAGACCCTGAAGTAATTTTTTCCCCTCCTCTTTAGAATTTAAGGGGATTACAAATTAATAAATACATACTTCCGGTTAGGCACTGAGTTAGGTAGCCCGTCTATGTCATCTCATTCAGTCCCCGTACAGCCTAGCAAGGTAGGTATTATCACATTTTAAGGCTTGGCTCAGAGAGGTTATATGACATGAGCTAAGACGGGGCAAAATGAAAATATGAACCCAGACCTAACTATAAAGTTCAAAACACTCTCACTAATATGGGATGCCTCCCGAACATTCATCTCACCAGTTGAGCATTTCCCCAGGTTTTACTAACACCAAAGGGATTATTTACCTTAAGGTAGGTAAAATGAGGTAAAGTGTATGGAAACACTCTGTAATCTACGAACGAGCCTAAGAAATAGTCATGGGACACACAAGAATGCGAACGGTGTTTGCTTATCAACTTGGATAGCAATTGTCTTGACAAATAAAAGACAGTCCAGTCCAGCATTACCCCCAGCTGACGGTCCAACACTGAAATCTTTTCCGTGTCAGGTGGCTAAAGCTGACTCATGCACCCAGTCCATCTAGCTGCCCAAGCTGAATCACAGAACACAGCAGAAAGCGGCCATGCCAACAGCTGTCAGGGTGATAAGATCCGGGCTGGGGTTCTTTTTTGAGAATGACAAACACGATCAGTAGCCTTTATACCATCATACGTATATTGTGTGGCACTTTACAGAGGGTGGGTGGGAGGGAGGGCAGATCATTCTATAAAACATTAGACTTTATTTTTATTGTATTTTCCCAAAGATCTTATTTTTAAGTACTCTCTACACCCACCGTGGGGGCTGGAAAGATCAGGAGTTGCATGCCCTACCAGCTGAGCCAGCCAGGCACCCCACAGAACAGCAGACTTTAAATAGAGTCAGCATTATGAGCCGCGGAGCGCCCAGGTGGGGCAGGTGGTTAAGTGCCCGACTCTTGGTTTTGCCTCAGGTCATGATTTCAGGTGAGACTGAGCCCCGTGTTGGGCTCCACTCAGTGCAGAGTCTGCTGGGGACTCTCTCCTCTCCCCACTGCATGCTTTCTAAAATAAAGCAATCAATCTTAAAAAAAAGTAAGCACTATGTGCCAGGCTCTGTGGATGTAAAGGTGAATCAGACGCTTCGCCTATTCAGTCTCACACGCGGTGTGGTCCCAGATACTGCAGACTCACACACGCACACATGGTCCCAGATACTGCAGACTCACACACGCACACATGGTCCCAGATACTGCAGACTCACACACGCACACATGGTC